>NW_026530778.1:0-13399 GCF_014839835.1 Dryobates pubescens
TGAGGAGTCAGGACATGATGCTCTGATGAAAATCAGGGTACATGTGCTGAGGAGTCAGGACATGTCGCTCTAACAGGAGTCATAGTTACAACTGGGCTTAGCTGCAGAGATCACACCTCCTAGCGGTCCCGCCGGATGCCCTTTGTGGTAACCAAGTTGATCTCTGCCCCAGTCACCGGAGCATGGTTCTCATGCTCCGGCCTCCCAGCCAGCGTCCCGTTGGCTGGTTGAGATACAAACTTTAGTGGCGATTTAGTCGTCACGCTGGCGCCTGGCCCACGGCGAGGTATAGTTGGGCAATGTCAGATGCTCTTTGAGGGGAGGGCATCTGGCAGAGACTACTCTCACTTGGAATTGACGGAAACTGGATGTGGCACACTTGACGTGACTTACCCAAATGTGGGAACTGGATATGACTAAAGCCAAATGACGGTGTTGCGTAACACCTGATGGGGGGGAATGGCACTCGCCTTCCCCTACAGTGGGAACTCGTAATGATTATAATATCATGACGACGTCACGTACCGATGAACGGCATCTAATCGGTAGCGCCGACTTAACATCCGGCACCGACGGGTGGACGGGCCACCCTTACTTAACCCGGAAAGTGACATGCTCCGGCATGTTCGATAAATAGCCAAATGCCTCATCATCTAATTAGTGACGCGCATGAATGGATGAACGAGATTCCCACTGTCCCTACCTACTATCCAGCGAAACCACAGCCAAGGGAACGGGCTTGGCAGAATCAGCGGGGAAAGAAGAGACCACCCCTTATTCCATACCATAATCCCTGCTCCAGAACACATCCAGTTCAGGGGGTCAGGGTTTGGGGGTTGAGGGGGTGAGCGATGCAGGGACGGAAGGGGTGTGCAGCCCTCTCGTGAATATTTAGACTGCACAGAATCATCGCCGGCTGGGGGGTACGGAGTCTGCGTGGTGCCCCAACTCCAATTTCGGGGTGGCCAGTAAACACTCTTGTGCTGCCCTCCAAGTTTCCTGCTCTTGTATAGCTTTCTTTAGGGCCTGTTCAACTCTCCCCCACGACTTAAGATTTTTCCCACAACCCGAGGACTCCGTCTCCTCGGCTAACGCTTTAGTACATTTATCCCACACCTCTGGGTGGAGAACATCCACCGGCTGGTCAGTGACCCCAAGTTGTAACAGCCTTGCAACTGCGAGGGTAAAATCTTTAGGCTTACACTCAATACCCCACTGCTTATGTAACTGGGATATGACCTTCACGAGAGCTTCCATCCTTCTCATGGCTCTGGGGAATTACTGCACAAGGCAATCTGCACAAGGTACCCCTCCTCCTTGCAGGTCCTGAGAACTTGTATCCCTGTTGCCTGTCGTAGGTGTGGCGACCTGGTTCAGGGACGACGCGATGACCACGTCCGGGCCGCTCGGTCCATCAGCTCGCAGACACCAATGTGGTGGATGGCAAATGGCATTTACTTGTAGGTGACACAGTATTATATAGCTTTGGTTTACAACGTCACTTCCATCTGCTTACATCATCTATCAGGAGAGGGGCTCTATCTTCCCACACAGCGTGAGATCTTCCGGCTGCTGGACCCTAACTACCTACAGATCCCCACACCTGGATGTTTTGGAAGCTGAGTACTGGGATGCAAGCCACAGTTCACTTTCACTTGGAGGCGTGGAAGGAGTCACTGGACTCAGTTGCCCCAGAGGTGGAAACACAGCCCCAGCATTTGCAGCATTTGGACTGGGCATGGACTGATCCAGACTGTGCTGGAACAGAGTGGAGCTGCAGAGCACCTGCAGTGAGCAGCCCTCTGGGTCCTGCAAAGCCACCTCCTGTGGAGTGAGAATGGACAGTGCCTGAGGTGTGCTGCTGATTGCTGCTGGGCATGGTGCAGGTGGCACAGAATGAGGGCTTGGCAATATCAAAGGTTAAGTTGAAAATTTGCCGCCATTACTCCACACCACCCTGCCTCATGCCACCTTCACAGGGACAGTGCTGGCTGGAGCAAAGTACTACAGGGCCTGAAGTTCAGATGGCAACATCAGAGGCTTCCTGTTGGGTTCTGGCTCTCAGGTGCTGGCAATAATTGGTGTTCAGAAGGGCAGGAGGTGTTGGTTGCTGCTGGTGTCCCCAGTCCCTGAGAACTGCAAAGGAAAAAGGGATAATTTTTGGTGCTGGAAAGGCCCTCTCAGAGGGGTCACGATTACTGTGGAGGGTTAGAGGCAGACCCCCTCCCCACTACAACCATCCTCTGATACCAAGAATTTGCTGGGTTGAGGCAGCCCCCTCCCCCCACCACGGGCAGGAATAAACACTCAGGACAAATGGATTGCTAAAGTGATGAAAGTTTAAATGGAAAGCATTGAATGTTTACAGACAACCCAAAGCACATTGACAAAGAAAGATCCCAAAACAAACCCAGAGGCATCCCATTCCCACCTGAGGGTACACCCAAGACCCCCAGGGCTCCTTCTTCCCCCTCCCTCTGCTGGGTTAGTCTCAGCTGGCCAGGTCTGAGAGTGCCCATCCCCCCGTGGCCTTGGGCCTAGCCAGGCCCAAAGCCAGCAGATATCTCCCCCAGTTACTGGCTGGCAGAGGAGGAAGAAAGACAAAGTGCCAGACCCAGCACTGAATCTTATAGTGGTGCAAAGAATCATGGTAGGAAATACACACAATTTCCTGTGTCCACCCCTCTGGGCTGGACTTCTGGACACAGGAAATGAACACATCAGGGGGGCACCCAGCTCAAACTGCAACATGTACACACTAAAGTGATCATTCTAAACATAAACAGAAGAGTATTACAAACTGGGTTTGTAAATATTGCTGATTGGATTAATCCTTGTGTTGGTAGAGCCCTGTTCATTCTCATGTCTGCAAAGGGCCCTGCAGAAGATAAGGAGCCCTGGGCAAAAAGGAGGAATTGTAGATAAAGCAGGTGGCCATGGGCAGCTTTAACCTTGAACTGAGCAGAGCTCTGCCCTTGAATCAGGAATGTAAACAACACCAGGAAAGAAGATCTGTGAACAACAAAGGAAGAAACAGAAAGAATTCCCCAGGCCACCAAAAGGAGGAGAGATGTGCCTGGACACCAAGCCTAAACCAACCACTTAAGTACAAAGGGCACATGGACACAGAAAGGAAAATATATAAGCCATGATGTGTAGGAATCAAGTGGCCTCTGCTGCTGGCTGCTGCTTGAGCACATCTTGGTGTCATCATTTTCTTGACCACCAGCACTGCACAGCCTCAGCTGTTGAGTTTTTCCAGTTCTCTGAGTCACTTCTTCCTGTTGTTTGTTTGGAGAACCTTGAGTTTTCCCTTCCATCAGCTAGCCAGGAGAAGTTCTCCTCACCTTTCACTGCCTGTTTTGGAATCTCTTGGTTTTGTCACAAGACATTGGTTTGGTCACCAGTTGTGTTCAGACTTTTCCCAAACCTCCACACAGTGCAGCTTGGAAGGTTCAGAGTGGAGGTGAGGCCAAAGAAATGTCCCTCAGAGGGCAGAGCTGCTATGCATGAGGCCATCCAGAGGTGTCAGGAAATGGCAGGGAGAGCTGAGACAGCTCAGGGAAGGGATGGAAATGGCAGGGGGAGAGCTGATTAGGGTAGCAAGATTGGTGTCAGCAGCCTGAAGGGAAAGAGCTGCAGGCAGGGGACAGTGGAGGAGAGGCTGCAGTAGGGATGGCTAAGGGCTCTGACAAGGCTGAGAGGCCCAACAGGAACAAGGTCTTTGTCCCCTTGGCTCTGGGCAGTTGCCTCTGCCACCAAGGCCTGTGAGGAGAAACTTGGCTTTGAGGCTTTGAGGTTCTTCTGTTCCAAGGGCAGTGGTCAGGGCTTGGCCTTTCTGCTTCCTAGACCAAAGGCAAGTTTTTCTGCCCTGTATTTTGCTTTTTTCTCCCTGCAATCCTGGCCTCTAACAAGCTGCTCTAACGAGTCCCTGGGGAGCCTTTGTCAGTAACAAGCCTCAGTGAGGCCAATCAGTTCTTCAAGGTACTTTGGAGTTTGCTTCTGACTTGGACTTCTTGAGAGGCTTCTTGGCAGTACCTTGGCAGAGTCTCCTGGCAGTACCTAAGGATGATGTCATCAGCCCCAAATACTCCATGGGGCTCATTAAATACTGCTGAACCTCTAATTACTGCCAAGGTTTCTGCAGCTAATTGGAGAGGTTTTTAGTGCACAAAGCATCTGATAGAAAGTATTTTTAAAGGTACATTTCACTACTTTTCAGCAGCAAATCATAGCAAAACCTGTCAAGGTCCCACCCTGGTCACTGCTCATCCTCACTCCCCACTGCTCCCAAGCAGATCCCTGAGCCACAGGTGAGTGACAGGATCTGCCTTGCCAGGGGCTGGGGGTCAGGGCTTGGCTCCTTGCATCAATGAAACCCCTCCAGGTTTGCTCAGCAGCAGAGCCACCTTGAGCTGCTTGTCCTGACCTGTCAGCACTGCCTCAGTTCTCTGGTCTCACCAGAGCATGGAGATGCTTCAGTGCCTCCAGTGATGCTTCCCTTGCATCCACTGTCTCCTTCTGCTCTAAGCAGACCCTGGGGACCCTTTCCCATTATGCTTCTCTGGGAGCCATTAACAGTAGAAGAAACTTCAGAGTTTGAAACCAGCTGTGATTTCTGGAGAGGTTTCATCACCTTCTCAGTCTCTGAGGTTCATGGACTTGGCATCAAAGCCAACAGAGTGCTCCTTTAAAATACCTGGGCTGGTTCTGTTGTGGTGAGCGAGGCCAGGCTTCTGGGCTGGAAGGTGCTGCTGGCAAGCAGGCAGTACTGCACGAGATAGCTCTGTCCAGGAGCTCCACTGCACAGCACAGCAGGGCTGAGGACACTGCTAGAGGATCTCAGGGAGATGATGAAGGCAGAAACAGCCTCGAGGTGGCCAGGACTGGGAGGATGCTGAGAGCTCACTAGAGGAGAAGTCACTGCAGTCACAGACATGGTGAGGCTGTGGGTGCAGGACACTGCAGCTGTAGCTCCTGGAGGCATCTCCATCTCGGCAGCTGATGCTCAGCTGAAGGCTCCTGGAGTGTGCACACAGAAGGAGGACCAAAGCCCTTCAGTTCCATCCTGTGAGCAGCAGTGAGCAGAGCTGGGGAAGGAGAAGGCTTCTGGTACAGCTCCTCTTCCCTCTCTTCTCTTCTGATCTCAGCTGTTTTGCTTCACTCTTGGAGAGATCACCTGCTTTGGCTGGCCTTGGCTACGTCTAACCCACTGCTTTTTTTCTCTCTCCACTCCTTTGTTCTCTCTTGGAACAGGGAGGTAGAGGTTAGGGGCAGTGGAATGGCTTCCCTGGTCTCTGAGCAGGGGGGTTTGTGTCATTTGATATTTGTAAATACCTGTCTCATATTGTCACTCCTGGATGTTCTGTACCTGTTCATTGCATTCCATTGTAGAGTGTAGCTCTTGCTTGTCAATACAGCTTCATTTGCTTCTAACTGAGCTGCTCTGGCAAAGCTAATGCTGGAGGAAATTTCAACCCACCACAATGGAACTCTTGTTCTCTGGGATTGGGCTGTTGGTCACTTTCTGTTCTGACACCAGAGGAATCTTCATGGCAATTCTGGGTCCTTGCTGCATTTGAAGCTGTGATGAACTATGCTATGGGTTGGTAGTGATGAGACTAAGCTGATCCATTCCTCATGCAACTCAGGGACAGGGGTTACAATGAGGCTGAGAGAAGTGTGCCCTAACTTGTCACTGCCTTGGACAGGTCTCCATGGCCAGAGGCAGCAGAGGGCCAACAGCAGCTCCAGCACCCACTTCCTCCTCCTGCCATTCCCAGGCACAAGGCAGCTGCAGCTCCTGCACTTCTGCCTCTTCCTGGCCATCTACCTGGCTGCCCTGCTGGGCAATGGCCTCATCATCACCACCATAGCCTGGGACCACCACCTCCACACCCCCATGTACTTCTTCCTCCTCAACCTTGCCCTCACTGACCTGGGTGCCATCTCCACTACTGTGCCCAAATCCATGGCCAATTCCCACAGGAACATCAGAGACATCTCCTATGGAGGATGTGCTTCTCAGCTATTTTTCTTTCTCTTTTTCATGTCAGCAGAGTATTTTCTCCTCACCACCATGTCCTACGATCGCTACGTTGCCATCTGCAGACCCCTGCACTATGAGACCCTCCTGGGCAGCAGAGTTTGTCTCCACCTGGCAGCAACTGTCTGGGCCTGTGGCTTCCTCTATGCTCTGCTGCACACAGCCAATACATTTTCCCTGCCCCTCTGCCAGGGCAATGCTGTGGACCAGTTCTTCTGTGAAATCCCCCAGATCCTCAAGCTCTCCTGCTCCACATCCTACTTCAGGGAATTTTGGTTTATTGTGGTCAGCACCTGTTTATTATTTGTTTGTTTTGTGTTTATTATGGTGTCCTATGTGCAGATCTTTAGGGCAGTGCTGAGGATCCCCTCTCAGCAGGGACGCCACAAAGCCTTTGCCACCTGCCTCCCTCACCTGGCTGTGGTCTCACTTTTTCTTGGCCCTGGCACCTTTGTCCACCTGAAGCCCTCCTCCATCTCCTCCCCATCCCTGGACCTGGTAGTGTCAGTTCTGTACTCAGTGGTGCCTCCAGCAGTGAACCCTCTCATCTACAGCCTGAGGAACCAGGAGCTCAAGGCTGCCCTGAGGAAAATGATCCCTGGATGGTTTCAGAAACAATAAATTCTTTGTCCTCTCCTGCAGAGCAGTTCTGATGTCACTCACAGTCTGGTTTCTCTCTGTTTGGCTGCTGCTGGTTGTGTGACCCTTGTGAGAATGTTGTTCCCCCACCAGAGTCTTTCTTCAGACCATTTCTGCTTCAGTGCTGTCCTGTCTGCTGTGACCCAGAGACTGCAGGCAGGAGCAGCTGTGCTCCCTGGGTGTGCAGCATGCAAGGAAAACTTCTTCCCATCTAGAAGTTCATAACAGAGACAGAGGAGTCTGGTAAAACTTTATTTGAATAAAGGGAGAGTCCACAGGACAGTTCCCTGTGGGGTCTCTCTCATTGCTGAAGGCACAGCTCCCCTTTCATCCTCCATTTCTGTGTGCAGATTTCCCTCTCCCTTTCACCACAGGCTCAGGTACTCAGGATTTAGTCTTTCCTGAACCCCCTGCTCCATGTCCCCCTTCACACGAACCCTCCCTGCTTCATACATCCTATGCTCATTTAAATTAGGTTCTCCACTTCTCTGGGTGGGGAAGTTAATATTCAGTAGTCTGTTAAGCCTGTGCTCTGGCCTAAAAGCTCAGCAGTTCAGGCTGTGTTCAGTGTCTGCTCTCTTTGGACAGACCCCTACTGATTTACAGCAAGGTTCAAGAGAAGGGACTTAGCAAAGGCCCCTTTGTGATTTACATACACATAGAGAAGGGGAACTGTCTGGTTCCTCCCTTTCTCTTCCAACTCCCTCTTAGCCAATTCTTCCTTTGTAAGGACACTACCTCCTTTTGATCCCATCAATCCCTCCTCTTCTTGCTTTAGTAGTTGTCATTACAAAATTAATTCCCCATTTACTTAATCCTTTCCTCTTGGCTCATTTCTGATGTTGGTCTTATTTGCAGATACATCATACTGCTCTTTTTTGTAGCCTTTTCTGGCTCACTTGAGATGGCTACAACCTGCACCTGCCTGACTGCAGGATGGATAAGCCATACAAACCAGGGTATCAGACATGGTAGAAAGATTAGAGCTGCTGTTGCACAAAGAGAGAAGAATGGCACTCGTTTGACCCATGGCCCACCAGGCAACCAAGACAATGTGTCCCATTCCAGTCCTTGCTGGGTTTGGACTGGTCCATGAGCTATTTTCCTGCTGTTGGTGGCTATATTTATTGCTGCCTCCCCATTGTCCTCAATCTTTAGGCACCAGTCAGATGGATTAAACTTTCCACATCCACCTCCTTCCTCAGATAATAGACAGTCTGGACAGTCCATCTGGGTGCATTGCCTCTCACAGCTGAGTTTGGTGTTTGGCTAATAGTACCCATGGATGTAGTCTACCTGGACCTCAGCAAGGCCTTCAACACTGTCCCCCATAGCAAACTCCTGGCCAAGCTGTCAGCCCATGGCTTGGACAGCAGCACTCTGAGCTGGGTTAGGAACTGGCTGGAGGGCCGAGCCCAGAGAGTGGTGGTGAATGGTGCCACATCCAGCTGGCAGCCAGGCACTAGTGGTGTGCCCCAAGGATCAGTGCTGGGCCCCGTGTTCTTTAACGTCTTTATTGATGATCTGGATGAGGGCATCGAGTCCATCATCAGTAAATTTGCAGATGACACCAAGCTGGGGGCAGGAGTTGATCTGCTGGAGGGTAGAGAGGCTCTGCAGAGGGACCTTGACAGGCTGGACAGTCCAAGGTCATGAGATTGAACACATCCAAGTGCTGGGTTCTGCACATTGGCCACAACAACCCCATGCAGTGTTACAGCCTGGGGTCAGAGTGGCTGGAGAGTAGCCAGGCAGAATGGGACCTGGGGGTACTGGTTGACAGTAGGCTGAACATGAGCCTGCAGTGTGCCCAGGCAGCCAAGGCGGCCAGTGGCGTCCTGGCCTGTATCAGGAACAATGTGTCCAGCAGGAGCAGGGAATTCATTCTGCTGCTGTCCTCAGCACTGATTAGGCCACACCTTGAGCACTGTGTCCAGTTCTGGTCCCCTCAGTTTAGGAAAGATGTTGAGTTGCTGGAACATGTCCAGAGAAAGGCAACAAAGTTGGTGAGGGGTTTGGAACACAAGCCCTATGAGGAGAGGCTGAGGGAGCTGGGGTTGTTTAGCCTGGAGAAGAGGAGGGTCAGGGGAGAACTCATTGATGTCTACAACTCCCTGAAGGGAGGTTGTAGCCAGGTGGGGGTTGGTCTCTTCTCCTAGGCATCCAGCACCAGAACAAGAGGACACAGTCTCAAGCTATGCCAGGGGAAGTTTAGGCTGGAGGTGAGGAGAAAGTTCATCACTGAGAGAGCTGTTAGCCATTGGATTGGGCTGGCAGGGAGGTGGTGGAGTCACCATCCCTGAAGGTCTTCAAGAGCAGATTGGACATGGCACTTGGTGCCATGGTTTAGTCATGAGGTCTGTGGTGACAGGTTGGACTTGATGATCTTTGAGGTCTCTTCTAACCTTGGTGATTCGGTAATTCTGTAATTCTGCAGAGCTGCAAAAGACTGCAAGCAAGGGAGAGAGATAAGAGAGACAGAAGGAGGAGGAGGAGGGGAACTGGAAACAGACAGCAGGGGCAAAGCCACTCTTCTTCCATTGTTTACAAGCTGTTGTCTTCAGAAAGGTGCAGATTTTCAAGCTTTAGAACTGAAGTTCCCACTGCATGAATGTGGCAATGGTGGCAATAAGCAGTGTGAGCAATCTGGCAGTATAGGCCTAGAGCCTGAGATGGTGGTAGGCCATGCTCAGCATAAGTGCAGAAGTAGCTAGCAGTGTAGCAAAACAGTGCTGTGCCTGCAGCATATAACTAAAGCAGGGCACTGGTAGCTATAAACACAGAGAGTTATCTGGGAATAACAGGACGCACACCTGCATCAACAACCTCACGTGTCATTAGTAGTGTGACCAATAATCTATAACAGTAGGATGTGTGGTCACTCGTGGGGAGCCAATAAAGCTAAGCCAACGATGCTCTCTGAGTCTGTATAAGCTGTAGAGGTTCCCTTAATACGCACTCTCTATTATTAGTTCTCCATATTAGCTCTAAATTAGCACTATACAATGCTATACTTGCACTATATTCGTACAACACTGGAACAATAAAGGAACAATACTCAACCATATTGGTCATCTGTATTGACTTCAGTCTCCATCGCCGACAATCTGGAGCTCATCCCAGTACAAACTGTATCACCTTACACACTCCCTGACAGACTGGGACCCATCCCAGCACAAAATGGGTCCCTGTTAGTATGGAACTGCCCCAGGCAGAGAGGCACCACAGGGTCTGGGAGGAATCATTCCAAATAAAATGGAGTAAAGCCTGACCACAGTGAAGAAGGCCAACTGCAGCTGGCTGTTGTAGGAGGAATGTGGTCACACAGACACAGGAGTTTTCCTCACCATGGACTCAGCACGGCTGTGGACACATCTGGATGCTTGGTGTCTGGATGTGAGGCTCTGCAGTCTGAAGAAGAAGCAAGGAACTGCAGAAACTGCAGAGGAGATCTGCCAGGATGGGGTTTGACATCACTGTGGAGAGGATGAGGGACCTGAGCTGCTTCAGCCTGGTGAATGGAGGCTCAGGCCACTGCCAGAGCAGTGTGCACATGGCTGAAGGGTGGTTTCAGAGAGGATGGAGCTCTTCTGGGGATTTGGAAGAGATCACAACCTCCACAAAGTACAGCTTGGAAGGTTCAGAGCCAAAGAAATATCCCTCACAAGGAAGAGCTGCTATGCATGAGGCCATCCAGAGGTGTCAGGAAAGGGCAGGGAGAGCTGAGACAGCTCAGGGAAGGGATGGAAATGGCAGGGGGAGAGCTGGCTGGGGAAGAAAGATTGGTGTCAGCAGCCTGAAGGGAAAGAGCTGCAGGCATGGGACAGTGGAGGAGAGGCTGCAGTAGGGATGGCCAAGGGCTCTGTCAATACTAAGAGGCCAAACAGGACCAAGGGCTTTGTCCCCTTGGCTCTGGGCAGTTGCCTCTGCCACCAAGGCCTGTGAAGAGAAATTTGGCTTTGAGGCTTTGAGGTTCTTCTGTTCCAAGGGCAGTGGTCAGGGCTTGGCCTTTCTGCTTCCTAGACCAAAGGCAAGTTTTTCTCCCCTGTAATTTGCATTTGTCTCCCTGCAATCCTGGCCTCTAACAAGCTGCTCTAACGAGTCCCTGGGGAGCCTTTGTAAGTAATAAGCCTCAGTGAGGCCAATCAGTGCTTCAAGGTACTTTGGAGTTTGCCTCTGACTTGGAATTCTTGAGAGGCTTCTTGGCAGTACCTTGGCAGAGTCTCCTGGCAGTACCTAAGGATGATGTAATCAGCCCCAAATCCTCCATGGGGCTCATTAAATACTGCTGAACCTCTAATTATTGCCAAGGTTTCTGCAGCTAATTGGAGAGGTTTTTATTGTAAAAGCATCTGATAAAAAGTACTTTTAAAGGTACAGTTCATTCATTTTCAGCAGCAAACCACAGCAAAACCTGACAAGGTCCTACCCTGGTCACTGATCATCCTCACTCCCCACTGCCCCCAGCAGAGCCCTGAGCCACAGGTGAGGGACAGGATCTGCCTTGCCAGGGACTAGGGGTTCAGGGCTTAGCCCTTTGGATCAACGAAACCCCTCCAGGCTTCCTCAGCAGCAGAACCACTTTTAGCTGCTTGTCCTGACCTGTCAGCACTGCCTCAGTTCTCTGCTTTCACCAGACCCTGAGGACACTTTCCCTGTAGTGTCCCCCAGTGGAACCTATTATCACTACAAGAAACTTCAGAGATTGACTCTAACTTTGACTTCTGCAGAGGTTTCATCAGCTTCCTCTCACTCCCTGAGGTTTACCTGGCACCAAAACCACCAGAGGGCTCCTTTAAATGCCCTGGGCTGATCATCTGCTGCTGAGCTGGGCCAGGCTCCTGGGCTGCATGGAGCTCTGGCCAGGAGCAGCTCCTCTGCACAGCACAGCAGGGCTGAGGGCACTGCCAGGGCATCTCAGGGAGATAAAGAAAGCAGAATGAGCTTCAAGATGCCCAGGCCTGGAGGATGTTGAGAGCTCACTGGAGGAGAAGTCACTGCAGTTGCTGACAGGGTGAGTCTGAGGTGCTCTTGAGCCTTTTCTGGCAAGGACAGCTGCAGGCAGGAGAGACATGTGCTGGGGATGAGGGGAAGCTGCCAAGAAGCCCTGGGGGAGGCTGTGTTCAGGCTGCTCTCTCAGTACTTCTCTGCAGATGTCTCTGGGTGCTGTCTGCTGCATCTCCAGGTGGAGCTGCACCCAGGAAGGCCCAGATCTGCCACAGTGTACTGGGCAGTGCTGAGCCTTTCCTTGGGGGTCAGCACTCCACTCCCAGAGTCCTTTGATTCTCTTCAGGAGAGGCTGTGTCCTGCTCTGTCTCTCACAGCTGCACCTCTGGGCTGGGACAGAGAAGAGTTCACAGAACTGTCCTTTGAAGCAGTGCTGCACTGCACTGCACTGGGGAGGTTCTAATGGCTAATTTGGGCAGAACATCTGCAAGGCAGCACAGGAGAAAGGGCAGGGCAGAGGGAACAGCCTGATGGGCACAGTAGCTCCACTGTAGCAGAGCCCAGATGAGTCCATTGCAGCACATGGCCTGAGCTGCTGCTCCTCACAGCAGCCTCAGCCAGAACAAAGCAGACAGCAAATCCATTTCAGCGGGGGGATTGCTGTGACCCCTGGAGTGCTTCTTCTCAGAGGAGTCTGTCATCAAGTTTTGCTTTCTTTTCTTTCTTAGACATTCCCACAGGCAGCAGATGTCCAACAGCAGCTCCGGCACCCACTTCCTCCTCCTGCCATTCCCAGGCACAAGGCAGCTGCAGCTCCTGCACTTCTGCCTCTTCCTGGCCATCTACCTGGCTGCCCTGCTGGGCAATGGCCTCATCATCAGCACCATAGCCTGGGACCACCACCTCCACACCCCCATGTACTTCTTCCTCCTCAACCTTGCCCTCCTTGACCTGGGTGCCATCTCCACCACTGTGCCCAAATCCATGGCCAATTCCCTGAGGGACACCAGAGACATCTCCTATGCAGAATGTGCTGCTCAAGTTTTTCTGTTTGCCTATTTCATGTCATCAGAGTTTTCTCTCCTCACCACCATGTCCTACGATCGCTACGTTGCCATCTGCAGACCCCTGCACTATGAGACCCTCCTGGGCAGCAGAGTTTGTCTCCACCTGGCAGCAGCTCTCTGGGCCTGTGCAGTTCTTTATGCTCTCCTGCACACAGCCAATACATTTTCCCTGCCCCTCTGCCAGGGCAATGCTGTGCACCAGTTCTTCTGTGAAATCCCCCAGATCCTCAAGCTCTCCTGCTCCACATCCTACCTCAGGGAACTTTGGCTTCTTGTGGCCAGTGTCTGTTTATTCTTTGTCTTGTTTGTGTTCATTGTGGTGTCCTATGTGCAGATCTTCAGGGCAGTGCTGAGGATCCCCTCTCAGCAGGGACGCCACAAAGCCTTTGCCACCTGCCTCCCTCACCTGGCTGTGGTCTCCCTATTTATTAGCACTACCTTCTTTGCCCACTTGAAGCCCCCCTCCATCTCCTCTCCATCCCTGGACCTGGTGGTGTCAGTTCTGTACTCAGTGGTGCCTCCAGCAGTGAACCCTCTCATCTATAGCCTGAGGAACCAGGAGCTGAAGGCTGCCCTGAGCCAACTGATCACTGGAAGCTTTTGGAAGCAATAAACTCTTTGTCTTCTCCTGCAGAGCAGTTGTGATGCCACTCAGTGCAGGCCCAGCCTGGCTACTCAAGCTCTGGCTGCTTGTGGTGAT
>NW_026530778.1:13499-86387 GCF_014839835.1 Dryobates pubescens
GCAGCCCCGGCAGAAACAACCTGCGCCAGCGGCCCCTTTCCCCCAGAGGCTTCAGCTGTGCTACACCTCCCTGCTTCCTACATTCCAGGCATTCTCAGCATAGTATCGTACTACGAGGGTGGTTCCAATCAAGTCCCAATGGGACCATGGGGAGGTGGGAGGGACAGGGAACTGTCCCATTGCATTGGTGGAAAGGCATTGTGGGAAATGTAGTCACAGCCTGTACATGCATTTCCTGTGGTACAGGTCAACAATGAATGTAACAATCTTTGGACTGACAGATGTTAAAGGAAGCTAGACAAGCCATAGCTCCCTCTGGGTTACAGCCAGGATACACAACTGCTGTAATCAATCAGTTGTTTTTAACACATTTGTTCACCTACTGAGTCATCGATTAAGGCAGACTCCACCCACTGGTATCAATGGGTGGCCCCAGGCATGCCAGAATTCTCTGGCTTGGTTTTTGTTCTCATTTAGATAGCCTTATTGTGACTTTCTCACCTGTTAAGTCTATGGATGATATCCTGATTGCAAAAAAGCTACATCTTATGATAATACTCTCTGACTTTCAACCCATGTCAGCCAGCAGAGGGTCACAAACACCACTATGCCTTGCAACTTCTCAATTAAGTGGCAATTCACTTGCAAATGCCTCGGAAGCCTTGTGGACAAACTATACAAATTTCAATGATTGGGAATACTGGAGACGATGTTATCATTATGTCCCGTCATAAATGGAATGGTCACTAGCCATTGCTCATGGCAAATGCTGAAGTCATGAGGTTAAAAGGTATCCACACGACCCGGGTTAGCAAAGAGCTAGAGCAATTAGCTTTAGCAACTGCAAATCAGTCACTGTAAGAGCGTATGTGTTAACCCTTCCAGTTGCTCTAATGGGCTGACATGCCTTAAGTCAGCTAGGAGTAAAAATGTTATTTTTGTTCCTTTTCTGTAGCAGCTACTGGTCAGCAAATTAAAATGGAAAACAGATAATTCAGTATGGGTGGGACAATGATTGCTCAGACAAAATAGGCTGCAAGTCGTTAAGACCCTAATACAGAAAGACAATAGCAACTAGGGCACACCTTGCTAGCCACCCCCACCCCTACCTCCACCCCTGGACAGAGGACAATTTTCTGGTACGACTCTTGCTGATAACAGCTCTGCTCTGATTTAAAGTTCCAGTACTAATTTCAAGGAACACCCAGGGGGGATGGAGAGAGAGCAGCAAAGGAAGGTGCCAGGAAGGTGGGACAGCTGGCTGGGTGACCACAGCCTGCAGGGAAAGAGGCTCAGCTGATGCAGCAGCAGAGGACAGCCTGAGGGGCAGATGGCAGAGGGCTGTGCAAGAGCTGAAAGGCTCCTGGCAGAGCCAAGCTCTTCCTGCCTTTGCTTCTGGCTGTGGTCTGTGCCACTGATGCCTCTGGGGACACAACTCCTTCCAGCCCTGGGCCCTCATTGCCTCCTTGTCCATCCTCAGGAGCCTGGGAGGGGTTGTGCCATAGTCCTGCCCTTGACATTGTTCCTCTCTACATCTCACTGCTCCAGGAATCACAATGAGGGGTGAGTGAGGGACAGGATCTGCTTGTCCAGGGGCCAGGGTTCAGGGCTTGACTCTTTGCATTAATGAAACACCTCCAGGTTTGCTCAGCATCAGAGACATCTTCCTCTGCTTGTCCTGACCTCTCAGCACTGCCTCCAGTTCTCTGCTCCAACTGCAGACACTTTCCCAGCAGTGTCCTCACTGGGACCCATCAACAAGAGAAGAAACTTCAGAGTTTGAAAGTGACTTCAACTTCTGCAGAGGTTTCATCATCTCCCTCTCAGTCTCTGATGTTTACCTGGCACCAAAGCCACCAGAGGGTCATTAAAATGCCCTTGGGTTGGTCCTCTGCTGCTCAGCTGGGCTGAGCTCCATGGCTGGAGGGAGCTGCTGGCAAGTAGGCAGCAATGAAAAGTGTCAGCTGTACCCAGGAGCAGCTCCTCTGCTCTGCACAGCAGGGCTGAGGGCACTGCCAGTGGATCTCAGCAAAATGAAGAAGGCAAAGTCAGCTTGGAGTTGTCCAGGAGGGTGACTGAAAGCTGACAGGAGAAGTCACTGCAGTCACTGGCATGGTGAGTCTGTGGGGGCAGGGCAGTGCAGGTGCAGCTCCTGGAGGCATCTCCTAAAGCTGGCACAGCCACAGCTGGTGGGGGCTGGAAGGAAATCTTCCTGTCCAGAGGCTCTTTTCAGGCTTTTCTGAAGAGCTGTGGAGCCCTGGGGTACAGGCAGGGCTGGTCAGGGCTGTCCTTCAGATCAGGGTCCCTGCAGCCCAGGGGCTGTGTGCTGGGGCAGGGATTCAGCTGCCTGCCAGGCTCAGCTCTCAGCCTGCCCAGGGAGCTCCACACAGTGCTGTGGGGAGAAGCTGTGAGTGGCAGGAGACAGCCCTGACAGGGCAGGGCAGGGTAGGGCAGGGCAGGGCAGGGTCGTTCTGCTGTGGGGAGGGAGCTGTGTTGGCCAGAGCTGCTCACAGTCCTGGCTCATGCCTGGTCATTTCTGAGGGGGTTTTGAAGAACAAGATCAAGGCAGCATTTTGCTGGAAGGGAAGGAGTCTTGGCTTTGAATGTTGATCCCCTTGGTGTGCTGGGTGAGCAGTGTGAGACTAGAGATTATTTCACTGCTGTTCATAAGAATCTGAGGTCTCATTAGCCTTTGTCTGAGCTATTCCTGAGCTCTGAACACCCAGAGCTGCCCCTGGGCAGTGTCCTGCTGCTGGGAGGGGTCTGCAGGGCAGAGCTCAGCACACAGCTGGTGGAATGGGCTCTGTCAGCAGGGACAGGGAGGAGAGCTGGGCACAGAGAAGCAGCTTCTGGCAGGGGCAGGTGCAGGTAGCAGAGACTTGAGCAAGGAGGGAGAGGGATCTGCTGGCAGAGCTGCCTTGGCAAGGGGGATCAGGCACCTCTGTGCCATTCTCTGCACTGCAGACACATTTCCCAATGCAACCTTTTGCTCTCCTTTTCTACCCAGCAGAGGCAGTGCCCTCAAAGCTATGGGCTCCAGGTCAGGAGTCACAACCTTGGCAGCTGACATTCAGCTGAAGGCTCCTGGAGTGTGCACACAGAAGGAGGATAAAAGCTCTTCAGTTCCATCCTGTGAGCTGCAGAGAGCAGAGCTGGAGAAGGAGGATGCTTCACCCCAAGCCCCTCTGCCTGTCTCTCTTCCCTTCACTGTGTCTGCAGCACTGCAGAGCTGTTCCCTGTTTCTCCACCTCTCCATGGGACTCTCATTCCATGGGATTGGGCTGTTGGTCACTTTCTGTTCTGACACCAGAGGAATCTTCCAGGCAATTCTGGGTCCTTGCTGCATTTGAAGCTGTGATGAACCATCAGTGATTGGTAGTGATGGGACTGAGCTGATTCATTCCTCATGCAGCTCAGGGACAGGGCTTACAATGAGGCTGAGAGAAGTGTGCCCTAACTTGTCACTGCCTTTCCCTCCTTGCACAGGTCTCCATGGCCAGAGGCAGCAGATGGCCAACAGCAGCTCCATCACCCACTTCCTCCTCCTGCCATTCCCAGGCACAAGGCAGCTGCAGCTCCTGCACTTCTGCCTCTTCCTGGCTATCTACCTGGCTGCCCTGCTGGGCAATGGCCTCATCATCAGCACCATAGCCTGGGACCACCACCTCCACACCCCCATGTACTTCTTCCTCCTCAACCTCGCTCTCCTTGACCTGGGTGCCATCTCCACCACTGTCCCCAAGTTCATGGACGATTCCCTTAGGCACACCAGGGACATCTCTTATGCAGGATGTGTTACTCAGGTATTTATCTTTCTCTTTTTCATGTCAGCAGAGTATTTTCTCCTCACCACCATGTCCTACGATTGCTATGTTGCCATCTGCAGACCCCTGCACTATGAGACCCTCCTGGGCAACAGAGTTTGTCTCCACCTGGCAGCAGCTGCCTGGGCCTCTGGGGCACTCAATGCTCTGCTGCACACAGCCAATACATTTTCCCTGCCCTTCTGCCAGGGCAATGCTGTGGAGCAGTTCTTCTGTGAAATCCCCCAGATCCTCAAGCTCTCCTGCTCCACATCCTACCTCAGGGAACTTTGGCTTCTTGTGGTGGGTTCCTCTTTATTCTTTGTCTGTTTCGTGTTGATAGTGGTGTCCTATGTGCAGATCTTCAGGGCAGTGCTGAGGATCCCCTCTCAGCAGGGACGCCACAAAGCCTTTGCCACCTGCCTCCCTCACCTGGCTGTGGTCTCCCTGTTTATCACCACTGGCTCCATTGCCTACCTGAAGCCCTCCTCCATCTCTTCCCCATCCCTGAACTTGGTAGTGTCAGTTCTGTACTCAGTGGTGCCTCCAGCAGTGAACCCTCTCATCTACAGCCTAAGGAACCAGGAGCTCAAGGCTGCCCTGAGCAAGCTGAGCCCTGGATGCTTTCAGAAGCAATAAACTCTTTGTCTTCTCCTGCAGAGCAGTTCTGATGTCATTCAGTGCAGGCCCAGCCTGGCTGCTGGAGTTCTGGCTGCTGCCGGGGCTGTTTCCCTTGTGAGAATGTTGTTCCCATACAAATGTCTTTCTTCAGACCATGTCTGCTTCAGTGCTGTCCTGTCTGGTTTGACCCAGAGGCTGCAGACATGAGGAGCTGTGCTCCCTGGGTGTTCAACACAATAAAGGACCTCACTGGGAGTTTGTGGTGAAGGCACATTATGCCCAGATACTGAATCTTGTCCCAGCATGTGGGCAAGCTCCCTCTCCTTCAGGAGGAAGACAAAAGCCAAGGCATTAGCCAGGCCAACACGCACCCAGTGCATGCTGGGCTCATGGCAAACACCAAATATGGTAGAATTCTAGCTTCATGCTTTCCCATAGGCTGAAGCCAGTTGTTTATGAGAGTGCCCATTGGTCAAACCCAGCCTCAAGGAACTCTATAAGTATTACCCCAGCTGGTAAACAAGTTGCCCCCTCTTCCACTTTGTCTCTATTCTTGCTCAAGAGTGTAACTCCGAGCTGCAGCCTCTGGCCATTCAGTTTATCGTTGTTTGGCTTCTGTTATATACATGCACGCATACTAAAGCCTCTGCATCATTAGAAGCATTGGAAGATCATTTCCACAGAGGCAGGACGCTGCGCTGAGCCGAGGAGCCCAGCGTCGCTACAGCCAGTCGTATTGACCAGGAGAGCTCCCCGTGTCACCAGAGGACTGGACCAACCCCCAAGGGTAAGACCTGCCCAGTTGCCGGGGAGAAGGGACTTGATAGAGACCGAGTCTGCAATTGCCTAGCCCTGCCATAGCGGGAGAGAAGAGCGCCACGTGTGCTGCTCTGAGCCCTGTTAAACTTCAGGGAATACTAAAGTATCGTTCGTGCTTATACTGCACCGAACCCCGGGACTGCTCCGAGTGTCCTGCTGTTCCTTTAAGCTCAGTAAATGAGAGGAGCCGCCGCCTAACGCAATCGCATTCTGTCTCCGAGGCTGTGTCCCTCAGCCCCGGGAATCTGCCATAGTTGGGCCGATCCCTGCCAGGTCCGCCCCACCTGCAGCCTTGCCGATCGGAAGCCTCCGAGCCTGCCTACCGGCAACCATTGCCCTGCCCTACCATGCTGACTCTGAGGGCCGACCCCGTCCTGGGACCAGCCCTACCAGCCCCACTGGCCGATTCCACCAGGACCACTGCCTATCGTCTGGAGGGAACTTGCCAAGTCCTGTGAAGGGAACCCTGCTTACTAGCTAAGCCCAGGTTCCATTTCCTCTCCACTGCCGCAGAGAGAGAGAAGCCACCCATGTTCCGCCGAGTCGCCATCTAGTGGCCAAGCAGTGGAACTGCACCCTTCTTGTATATAAACATAGAAATAATTTGTAATTAGTTCAATTAAGTTCTAATCATAACACTAAGCCATTTGTGGAATCTATTTCACGAATGTGCACTAGAACATGTATATAAGTTGGTGATTCATCAGTTATTAATAATTTGATAATTAATAAAAATATTTTCATAATTCATAATTCATAATAACCTCTTCACCACAGAGTTGTTTCTCTGAGTTCCTTCCATGTTGCATACCCTGACCCCCTTCCAGTTTAGACTCAGTCCAAACATGGTTCCTTTAACCTCTCCCCGTACAGATGTGGCCTCATCCTAATACAAACTGGATCATACTGTTCTTTAGCACTTCAGCCTGGGGCTCATCCCAGTACAGAATGCATCCCCTGGCTCCCTTCCCAGTACTGAATGCATCCATCCCAGTACAAAACTGCACACCCTCATGCCCTCCCAGTGCAGTCTGGTCCCTGTCCCAGTGCAAACAGGATCCCTTTAATCCCTCCAGGTACACATTAGGCCTTGTCCAAATAAAACTTGGAACCCCTTATGCCCTCCCAGAACAGCCTGGACCCTCTCCCAGTACAAGCTGCATTCCCTGGGCACATTCCAGTACAGTCTGGTCCCCACATAGTACAATTGGGAACCTTTTAGCACCTCCTAGCACAGACCTGGTCACATCTCAACACAAACTGCATCTCTTCAACCCCTCCCAGCTCAGATGTGGTCTTATCCCAGCACAAGCTGCATCACTTTGACATCTCCCATACAGCTTCCTGTGCCAATACAAAGTGCATCCCTTGGACCCCTTCCCAGCCCCAGCTGCACCCAGCACAGCACAAAGTGGATATCCTGATCCCAGTGCAGCTGTGGCCTGATCCTGGTCCAAATGGGATCCCATTGCCGTCTCCCAGAACAGTCTGAGTCTCATCCCAGTACAAAGTGCTTCTCCTGAAATCCTGATTCCATCCCAGCACAGACCAGGACCCATCCCTGCAAACTGATCCCCTGATGCCATCTCAGTTCAGACTGGGACCCCCTCCAGGTACGAACTGGTGATGGGTTACGTCCATCATGAATGCCGGGGGCGGGGGAGGGCTTGTGAGAGCCTTGGTCTCCCTGGAGGGGGTTCCCCCCCTGGGGAACTGAGTTAGTCTGTTCCACTCCCCCACCCTGTCCAGCAAGCCTATAAAATGGATGAGACTGCAGCCATTTTCTCTCTCTTTGGCTTCTCCTTCACCTGGATGAGAGGATTGCTGCTGGCTTCCTGCTTCTCTGCCACATGGTCAGGTCTGGTCCTCCTCTCTGTTACATCCCCTGCTTACCAGCACCAGAACAAGAGGACACAGTCTCAAGCTGTGCCAGGGGAAGTTTAGGCTCAAGGTGAGGAGAAAGTTCTTCACTGAGAGTTGATAGCCATTGGAATGGGCTGCCCAGGGAGGTGGTGGAGTCACCATCCCTGGAAGTGTTCAAGAGGGGATTGGACGTGGCATTTGGTGCCATGGTCTAGTCATGAGGTCTATGGTGACAGATTGGGCTTGATGATCTTTGAGGTCTCTTCCAACCTTGGTGATTCTGTGATTCTGTGATCCACCCTTCTTCAAAGGACTCCAAAGTACACATACTTTCCCCATCCATCCTTGTTCCTTACCCTTGTGAACCCTTCCTGTTATTGTTTTATATATATATATATAGTTATAATTATAGGTATATATAGTTTAAAGAAATTATTTTTACCTCTCTACTTCCAAACCAACTCCAAATTACTACTTGGTAGATTTACTCCTTCCATTTTTTATCCCTCTCAATCAAGAGAGAGGAGGGGGCAACCGGGGAGTGATTCTCAGCCTTGACCCCATCTAAGCTCTTAAATCCCAGTTAAGGCTCAAACCACCACAGTATTTTGGTGCTCCAACATGGGGTTTGGATATTAATATTCCCTGTGCAAAGTAATACTTTGTTTGAAAGAAAAGGATTGGAAGTAGAGATGTAAATTTTGAAGCATCTGATGTTCCAAGCTTTTGCATGGGTTTTTGGCTGGAGCTTTTGGACCCATATGTGGTAATGGTTGCAATAAGCAGTGTGAGCAATCTGGCAGTGTAGGCCTAGAGCCTGACATGGTGGTAGGCCGTGTCCAGCACGGGTGCAGAAGTAGCTAGCAGCATAGCAGAATAGTGCTGTGCCTGCACCGTGTAACCAAAGCAGGACACCGGTAGCTATAAACACAGAGAGTTATCTCAGAATAACAGGACGCACACGTGCATCAACAATCTTGCATGTTATTACTGGTTTAACCAATAATCTATAGCAATAGTGTGTGGTCACTCATGAGGGGCCAATGAAGCCGTGCCAGCAATGCCCTCCGAGTTGATATAAGTTGTAAAGGTTTTCTTACTGTGCACATTCTTCTAGGCACTTTCCTCTATGCACTTCTTACTAGCCTGTCAGCTCTACTGTCTGCTCTGTACTATGCTTGCATTATAATCGAATAATGCTGAAACAATAAAGGGACAATACTAGATCATATTGATCAGCTGTATTGATTCCAGTCTCCATCGTCGCTAAATCTGGCTAAACCCATATGTACAAATTGATAACTTACCATGTGGTGTGGTTAATGAGAGAGATGCTGCTCGACTGGATAAAAACTTTACCAATGCAGCTGGGCATGGACCTCCTGAATTCCTTGAATTTTACTGCCACTGATAACTTCTCTAACATAGGAAATTTTCGTGAAGCCAGCTACGAAACCAACGGTGTAGATAAAAAAGTCTGTGGTGGAAAAGTGCCTTACATTGCTATATGCTCTATGTGCTTAAATATAATCCTTATAGGGGCATTTGCTGTGACCATGTTGGGTGGGGGAAGAGCTAACCCATTAAGAGCTCTTTGCAGAGGGATAAGGCAGTCTTCTGTAAAGTTTAACAACCAGGGGCGTGTCTGCTGTGAGCACAGTAAGCACTGTGTAAAGACAAAGAGGGAGGGGTCAGGTTGTAGTGAGTGTGCCAGATCTCTGCCTGAGCCCCAGGCACAAGGGTTTGCCCCACCACCAGCAGTTCCACACTTAAACCCTGATGCTCCTGCCCATGCAGTCTCTGTAGCACCTGTCACCACACACAGGAAAAGAAGGCAAAAATCATCTCCAAGCAGGGATGGTGAGAAAGGCACATTGGCGGGGCCTAGCACCTCGCAGAACCCAGCAGTGGATGAGGATGACTCAGAGTAGGAAACAATAACCATTACATCTCTGCCCAGAAAGGAATTAAGGCAAACTTGTCTGGATTATGCAAGGAAAGAGGGTGAGCCAATACTAAGCTGGGCCCTGAGATGTTGGGACATGGGGGTGGACACAGTGGACCTGGATAAGAAGGAGGCAAAGCTTTTAGGCTCCCTGACTCGTGGTGCTGGTCTGGACAAAGAGTTAGCCAAACTCAATGGAACACACACTCTCTGGGCCTGGATCCTCAATGCCATCAAGAGCCGGTAACGCTCAAGAGATGACCTGCCCTGGGCCCCAGTTAGATGGACAACTATGGAACAGGGCATTGGGTATCTGAGACAGATGGCTGTGCTGGAAATAATTTAAGGGGATGACCAGCTCCCTTTGGACCCAGATGAGGTGCCCATGAGATGGCCTTTTGTAAAGAAACTCACCCAGGGTGCCACTCACAAACATGCTCCCACATTAGGAGGGATACTCCTGAGTGGACAGGATGGAAGTCCTAAAACTGTCTGTGAGTTTGCCAATGATTTAAGGGAATATGAGGACAGTGTAAATCAGAAACCCCTCATCTCAGCCATAGAAACTATGGCTAAAGACACTGTCAAAGAGATCAAGACCTCCATGTCTGAACTGAAAAAGGGGAGTGATGCCTCCTTTGCCCCTTCTCCTTCAGAATGGGTCCAGGTTTCAGCCATCAGGAACAGGCAACCTTCCCCTAGGAGATCAGCCCAAGCCAATCGGGGGGATGTCAAGGGGGACTCTGTGGAGGATCCTCTGTGACCATGGAGAGGACATGGACACCTGGCATGGCCAACCCACCTCTGCCCTCTGGAACAGAGTGCAGGAACTGCAAGGTGGCCACACTGGGGATAACTTGTCCAGGAGAAGGGCTGCCCCAGGTTCCTGGAGGGGTCCCTCTCACTCAAGAGACCCTTCCCCTAGCAACACAAGACCCTGTGACAAGTGTAGGCATCCCTGCCAACATTAGAGGTGCCCCACCTCCAGCCAGGTGGAGGCCAGGGACAACAGAGTGTCCTGGGATGTCTCTGTGAAATGGCCTGGCACTTCAGAAACCCAGAAGTACCCAGCTCTGGTGGACACAGGGGTCCCATGCACCCTGGTACCATCGAGCTACAAAGGGGCTGAGACCATAAGCATTCAGGGAGTCACAGGGGGCTCACAAGACCTGACTGTACTGCAGGCTGAGAGAAGCCTGACCGGGAATGAATGGGGAAAGCACAACCTAGTGACTGGTCCAGATGCACCTTGCATTCTTGGCATTGACTTTCTGCGGGAGGGATGCTTCAAGGACCCTAGGGGGCACAAGTGGGTGTTTGGGGGAGCAGCTGTAGAGACCGCAGGCAAAGAACAGCTGTCCACCATGCCCGAGCTGTCAGATGAGCCCTCCGTAGTGGGCAGTCATAAGAGGTAGGATTTGATTTTCCCTCTTGGCTCTTGCAGATTACATCACAGGCAATCCAGGACCAACAGAGACTCTCTGCACCCCATACACCAACTGATTTGACAACTGGAGAGCCAGAAGGTGATCAGCAAGGCTCACTCACCCTTAGAGAAAGGTGGAGCCCAGTGAGAATGGTCCTACATGGAGCTTGTGGCAGAAGGCTCCTGGTGAAACCAGGGGCAGGCCCCTAGGTTTCTGGACGAAGGGCTACAAAGGCTCCGAGGCCAACTACACCGTGACAGAGAAGGAAATCCTAGCTGCCTGAGCCAGGCTGCCTTTAAGGTAACTGGGACTGAATCACTTCTATTTCTAGCTCCAAGGCTTCCAGTCCTGACCTGGATGTTCCAAGGGAGAGGCTCAACCCCACATCATGCCACAGATGCCACCTGGAGGAAGGGGATGGCCCTGGTAACTCAGCGAGCTCGGATGGGGAGCTTCGAACGCCCTGCCATAGTGGAATTGATCAGCAAGTGGCCAGAGGATGCTGACTTGGGAATGCCACCAGAGCAGACAGTGAGCTGTGCTGAGGAGGCTCCCCCATACAATGATCTCCCTGACCATGAGAAGGGCTATGCTCTATTTACAGATGGGTCCTGCCGGCTTGTATGCAGCAAGCGGAGATGGAAGGCAGCTGTCTGGAGCTCGACAAGGCAAGTGGCAGAAGCAAGGGATGGAGAAGGTGAATCCAGTCAGCACGCAGAGGGAAAAGCTGTCCAGCTGGCCCTGAATGTGGCAGAACGAGAGAACTGGCCAGTGCTGTACCTCTACACTGACTCCTGGATGGTAGCCAATGCCTTGTGGGGGTGGCTGAAGGAATGGAGGAGAAACGGGTGGCAGAGAAAAGGGAAGCCTGTTTGGGCTGCTGACCTGTGGCAAGACATCGCTGCCCACCTGGACAGGCTGCCAATAAAGGTGCAGCACATGGCTGCACACATCCCCAAGAGCAGAGCCACAGAGGAGCACAAGCACAACCACCAAGCAGATCTGGCTGCTAAAATCTCCCAAATAGCCTTGGCCTGGGAACACAAGGGTGAGCTGTTCTTAGCTCGCTGGGCCCAGGACACTTCTGGCCACCAAGGGAGAGATGCCACATACCAGTGGGCTGGGGACAGATCAGTGGACATCTCTCTGGAGGCCATCTCACAGGGTATCCATGAGTGTGACATCTGTGCTGCCATCAAGCAGGCCAAGTGCATGAAGCCTCTGTGGTATGGGGGGAGATGGTGGAAATAGAAGTACGGAGAGGCCTGGCAGATTGACTACATCACTCTGCCTTGGTCTCACAGCGGCAAACAGCACCTACTGACCATGGTGAAGGCAAGTCCAGGGTGGCTGGAAACCTACCCAGCACCTCATGCCACTGCCTACAACACCATCCTGGGCCTAGAGATACACGTCCTGTGGAGACACAGCACCCCCAGGAGGATTGAATGGGACAATGGAAGCTATTTCAAGAACCATCTCCTAAGGGACTGGGCAAAGGAACATGGGATTGAGTGGATCTACCACATCCCATACCATGCACCAGCTGTGGGGAAGGTCAAGCGCTACACTGGCTTGCTAAAGACCACCCTAAAAGCCATGGGGGGTGGAACCTTTAGGAACTGGGAAAAGCACCTAGCTCAAGCCACTTGGTTAGTGACCAGCAGAGGAGCTGTGAACCCAGCTGGTCCTGCCAGTCTGACCTGCTGCAAACAGTGGATGGAGATGGAGTTCCTGTGATTGCTGAGAAGAACCTGCTGGGGAAGTCAGTGTGGGTTTTCCCTGCTGCTGGTGGGGGCAAACCAACCCAAGGGGTGGTCTCTGCTGAGGGTCCTGGTCACACATACTGGGTTATGTTAGAAACTGGCAACATTCAGTGTATCCCACAGCGGAATGTGACTCTGGCTGAGAGGGGATGAACTCAGAGGGGGCAATACACATCAATGTATTATAGTCACTGTGTGAGTAGTTATAAGCTCTTTTAAGTTTTTCCCTCCTAGCTTAATACCAGCCTAGCATCCAGGACTCAACATGAACACACTTCACACCAACCCAGAGAGCTCCTGGGTCATCTCACCTGCACCTGTTCCTGATGTCCCTACAGCAACAGTCCTCTCCTGGTAATTTTCTTTCCCTTTCAAAGACAGACTGATTCCTGATTCTTCTCCACAACCCCACCCAGTTCAAGCACCACCTACACTGACCAGCACCGGAGAGGGAGAGACTGCCTTGAGAAAGAGAAAGACAGGATAAAGAGGGACTTGCATCGAGGATTCGAATAGCACCTGTCAAGTTTGGGTGAAGAGGCTGTGACTCCAGATTTTTTCTTGGTGGATCTGCTCCTTCCCTTTCTTGTTTTTTTTTTCCTCTCTACTGGGACGGAGAAGGGGTAGTGGGGGAGGGACTCTCAGCCTTCCCCCATCTGAGCTCTTAAGTTCCAGTTAAGGCTCAAACTACCACACTTGCTTAGGAGAAAGTGAAGAAGAAAAGGCCTTGGTGAAGATCTCTGCTCTCCCAGTCCTCTGGAACAGGACTGCAGGTGCAGGATCAGCTTCCCAGGGAGGAGTGAAACAGGTTGCAGAAACAGCTGCTGAGGAGGGAATGGCTCCAGGCATGGTCTTTGCCTCAGAAGGAGGAGTGGGCACAGCACTGAACACAAGCTGTCGTGCTTCCATGGATCAGAGAGGAAGGACATCCATAGACATGGGTGAGAGATGGGAACAAAGCAGGACTGTGCAGGAAGGAGGAGCCAGCACAAGTTCTGTACCGTAAGGAGGTTCTGGTGTGTCCCAGCCCAAGGCAGAAAAGCACCACAGCATCTGAGAGGAGCTATTCCATATGCCATGGGATGGAGCAAACCCTGCACATAGTGAAGAAGGCCAGCTACAGCTGGGCTGTGGCAGGAGGAGTGTGGCCACACAGACACAGAGGTTGTCCTCCCCCAGACTCGGCACTGCTGTGGCCACATCTGGATGCTTGGTGTCTGGGTGTTGGGCTCTGCAGTCTGATGCAGAAGGGAGGAACTGGAGAAACTGCAGAGGAGATCTGCCAGGATGGGGGTTGACATCTCTGTGGAGAGGCTGAGGGACCTGGGCTGCTTCAGCCTGCTGAATGCAGGCTCAGGGCACTGCCAGAGCAGTGTGCACATGGCTGAAGAGTGGTTTCAGAGAGGATGGAGCTCTTCTGGGGAGTGGGATGAGATCAAAACCCCCACAAAGTGCAGCTTGGAAGGTTCAGAGTGGAGTTGAGGCCAAAGAAATGTCCCTCAAAGGGCAGAGCTGCTATGCATGAGGTCATCCAGAGGTGTCTAAAAACAGCAGGGAGAGCTGAGACAGCTCAGGGAAGGAATGGAAATGGCAGGGGGAGAGCTGGGTGGGGAAGCAAGATTGGTGTCAGCAGCCTGAAGGGAAAGAGATGCAGGCATGGGACAGTGTAGGAGAGGCTGCAGTGAGGATGGCCAAGGGCTCTGGCAAGGCTGAGAGGCCCAACAGGACCAAGGTCTTTGTGCCCTTGGCTCTGGCACTTGCCTCTGCCACCAAGGCCTGTGAGGAGAAACTTGGCTTTGAGGCTTTGAGGTTCTTCTAGTCCAAGGGCAGTGGTCAGGGCTTGGCCTTTCTGCTTCCTAGACCAAAGGCAAGTTTTTCTGCCCTGTACTTTGCCTTTGTCTCCCTGCAATCCTGGCCTCTAACAAGCTGCTCTAACGAGTCCCTGGGGAACCTTTGGCAGTAACAAGCCTCAGTGAGGCCAATCAGTGCTTCAAGGTACTTTGGAGTTTGCTTCTGCCTTGGACTTGTTGAGAGGCTTCTTGGCAGTACCTTGGCAGAGTCTCCTGGCAGTACCTAAGGATGATGTAATCAGCCCCAAATACTCCATGGGGCTCATTAAATACTGCTGAACCTGAACCTCTAATTCTTGCCAAGGTTTCTGCAGCTAATTGGAGAGGTTTTTATTGCAGAAAGCATCTGATAAAAAGTATTTTTAAAGGTACAGTTCATTCCTTTTCAGCAGGAGTTGTCTTTTTGCAAGCAAACCACAGCAAGACCTGACAAGGTCCTACCCTGGTCACTGTTCACCCTCACTCTCCACTACCCCCAGGAGAGCCCTGAGCCACAGGTGAGGGACAGGATCTGCCTTGCCAGGGGCTGGGGGTCAGGGCTTGGCCCTTTGGATCAATGAAACCCCTCCAGGTTTCCTCAGCAGCAGAGCTACCTTGAGCTGCTTGTCTTGACCTGTCAGCACTGCCTAAGTTCTCTGCTGTCCCCACAGCCTGGAGATGCTTCAGTGCCTCCAGTGATGCTTCCCTTGCATCCACTCTCTCCTTCTGCTCTAAGCAGACCCTGGGGACCCTTTCCCAGTATGCTTCACTGGGACCCATTAAGAGTAGAAGAAACTTCAGAGTTTGAATCTGACTTTGACTTCTGGAGAGGTTTCATCATCTTCTGAGTCTCTGAGGTTCATGGACTTGGCACTAAAGCCACCAGAGGGCTCCTTCAAATACCTTGGGCTGGTTCTGTGAAGCTGGGCCAGGCTCCTGGGCTGGAGGTTGCTGCAGCTCCTCTGCACAGCACAGCAGGGCTGAGGACACTGCCAGAGGATCTCAGGGAGATGAAGAAGGCAGCGAGATCTTCGAGGTGGCCAGGACTGAGAAGATGCTGAGAGCTCAGTACAGGAGAACTGAATGCAGCCACAGACATGGTGAGGCTGTGGGTGCAGGACACTGCAGCTGTAGCTCCTGGAGGCATCTCAATCTTGGCAGCTGATGCTCAGCTGAAGGCTCCTGGAGTGTGCACTCAGAAGGAGGACCAAAGACCTTCAGCTCTAACCTGTGAGCAGCAGTGAGGAGAGCTGGGGAAGAAGGCAGCTTCACCCCCAGCCCCTTTGCTTTTCTCTCTTCCCTTAACTGTCTCTGCAGCACTGCAGACCTGCTCCCTGTTTCTCCACCTCTCCATGGGACTTGTACTCCGGGATTGAGCTGTTGGTCACTTTCTGTTCTAACACCAGAGGACTCTTCATGGCAAATCTGGGTACCTGATGCATTTGAAGCTATGATGAACTTGGCCAGGGCTTGATAGTGGTGGGACTGAACTGATCCATTCCTCATGCAGCTCAGGGAGGGAGGTTATGATAAGCCTGAGAGAAGTGTGCCCTAACTTGTCACTGCCTTTCCCTCCTTGCACAGGTCTCCATGGCCAGAGGCAGCAGATGGCCAACAGCAGCTCCATCACCCACTTCCTCCTCCTGCCCTTCACAGGCACAAGGCAGCTGCAGCTCCTGCACTTCTGGCTCTTCCTGGCCATCTACCTGGCTGCCCTGCTGGGCAATGGCCTCATCATCACCACCATAGCCTGGGACCACCACCTCCACACCCCCATGTACTTCTTCCTCCTCAACCTTGCCCTCACTGACCTGGGTGCCATCTCCACTACTTTGCCCAAATCCATGGCCAATTCCCTGAGGGACATCAGAGACATCTCCTATGCAGGATGTACTTCACAGCTATTTTTCTTTCTCTTTTTCATGTCAGCAGAGTATTTTCTCCTCACCACCATGTCCTACGATCGCTATGTTGCCATCTGCAGACCCCTGCACTATGAGACCCTCCTGGGCAGCAGAGTTTGTCTCCACCTGGCAGCAGCTGTCTGGGCCTGTGGGGCTCTCTATGCTCTGCTGCACACAGCCAATACATTTTCCCTGCCCCTCTGCCAGGGCAATGCTCTGGAGCAGTTCTTCTGTGAAATCCCCCAGATCCTCAAGCTCTCCTGCTCCACATCCTACCTCAGGGAACTCTGGCTTATTGTAGGCAGTGTCTGTGTTTTCTTTGTCTGTTTTGTGTTGATAGTGGTGTCCTATGTGCAGATCTTCAGGGCAGTGCTGAGGATCCCCTCTCAGCAGGGACGCCACAAAGCCTTTGCCACCTGCCTCCCTCACCTGGCTGTGGTCTCCCTGTTTCTCAGTACTGGCATCTTTGCCAATCTGAAGCCCCCTTCCATCTCCTCCTCATCCCTGGACCTGTTGGTGTCAGTTCTGTACTCAGTGGTGCCTCCAGCAGTGAACCCTCTCATCTACAGCCTAAGGAACCAGGAGCTCAAGGATGCCCTGAGCCACCTGATCCCTGGATGCTCTCAGAATCAATAAACTCTTGGTCCTGTGTGGTGTGACCCAGAGGCTGTAGACATGAGGAGCTGTGCTCCCTGGGTCTTCAACACAAGAAAGGACTCTGCAGGGATTTGTTTCTCTGAGTTCCTTCTGCCAAGGCTTCTGTGGAGCTGCAGGGCAGTGCCTGTGTGCAGAGGTGGAGGGGCAGACTCCCAGCACAGCAGCAGTGCCAGGGAGTCCCAGAGCTTGGGCTGTCCTCAGATGCTCTTTCTTCCCTTCCACCCTCTCCTGCTGAGCCTCTGTGTTGTGGCAAGGCCTGAGTGCTCTGGCAGCTTGGGCACTGTGCTGCTGTGTGACAGTGCTGGGACTGCAGGCAGGGAGAGTCCAGGGCTGCTTGTGGGACAGAGCTGTGCTCCAGAGCAGCACTGCCATCAGAACAGGAGGTCTCTTCATGCCTTCATACCCCGACCCCCTCCCATTACAGACTGCACCTACTCAGAGTCCATACCAGATACCCTGACCCCCTTCCAGTATAGACTCAGTATAAACATGGTTCCTTTAACCCCTCCCAGTACAGATATGACCTCATCCCAGTATGAAGTGGATCCTACTGATCTCTAGCACTGTAGGCTGGGTCCCTTTCCAGTACAGAATGGATCCCCTTGCTCCCTTCCCAGTACCATCTGCATCCCAGTACAAACTGCACACCTGCATGCCCTCCCAGTACAGTCTGAGCCCTGTCCCAGGCCAAACAGGATCCCTTTCAGCCCTGCAGATACACATTAGGCCTTGTCTCAATAAACACTGCATCCCCTCCCAGTACAGACTGGATCCTGTTCCAGTACAGGCTGCATTCCCTGGGCCCATTGCAGTGCAGTCTGGCCCCCACACAGTAGAATTTGTGTTATTAATGACAAAGCCAATTAACATTGATTAAATACTATTTTAATTTGAAAAGAGCAATTTTAAGGCAATAAAAGGCAAGCAAGCAGCGCTGTGTGCGTGTGGTAGTCTGCTCTCCACCAACAAAGCATGCTAAACACAATCTAATTCCCCTTTAAATATTCTACTCCTAATACATATGCATCTAAGGTGGGTATGTTTAAATTAGTTCATCCTTCTGGTGGTCTTTCAATGGTGTAATCCTTTGTTCAGCACCCGCGGGTTGGTGTCGTGCTGTGTCCTTGTGGTTGTATATATTTTAGCTCTGTTGTTACAATCAGTTCCTTTCCCAAGGATGGGTTGCACGTAGAATCTTGTGATTACTTGTCAGTTCTCACATCTGTCTCTTGTGTTCACATCTTCTGTAGCAATCTCCTTTCCCATCCTTGAACAACTTATTGTTTCATAATCTTATTTTTATTCCAACTATTAGCTCTTAGTTCCTAACATTTCACTAAGGCCTTTGTATGCATCTATTAAACCAAATCAAGTTAATAAACAACTGGTTATAATAAAGCCTAAAAAAAATAATCTTACTCTAGTTACATATGTCAGTTCCCAGTGTCTGACCCCTTGTTTCACCATTCATGCTCCTGCTTTAGGTTTTGCTTGAATCAAAATCATCTAATTGACACAAATTATCACTCCATTCATCACAATCCCTCATCTTCTTTTGAATACCATTAATTCGTGTCTTAGCCTCAAATCTGGCTAAAACTAACTGTGATTCAGTTGGTTCTGGCTTCTGTTTGTGTATTGTTAAAACCGTGAGGGGTTGTCTCTTATCTCTACTGTGTTCTACTGGAGTAGCAGTAAGTTGCATTCCCTGGATCACAGTCTGAATGAATCTTGTGAGACAAGGAATCATACTAGGAATTATTAGTAATCCCAATCACAATCCCCCTACCACTATTCCTAGTCGTTTCCATCATTCTCCTCCAAAGGTGGTTTCCCAAAATCTGTTAAGATCTAGTCCATTCCATGTCTGTATGGGAACATGTGCCTCCTTCTTCATATCTTTCACTAAGTCATTTGCAACATTTCCTTCACTGTCTATTTCCAAACAACAATTAATAAGGTTAAATTTTCCATATACTCCACCTTCTTGAGCTAATACGTAATCTAAAGCAAGTTGGTTTTGATATATTGCAGTTTGTCTCTTAGTATCCTGTTTGGCTAGTAAGCTCAAAGCATCACCTGTTTTGTTAACTACTAGTTCTACAACAGCTTGCAATCTTATCATTCTGTTAAGCATATAGACAGGAGTGTGGTAACCCCAGGATCCATCTTCTGCCCAGGTGGCTGGATCATAACAAGCTATTATTCTTTCTGGAGGCCACTCGTTTTCTTTCCAGTTCCCTATTTGTAGGTCTCTCCTAATTCTTCGTAATTCATCAGTTTCTGTGTACAGCTGCACACCTAATCTTTCACCCTGAGCGATAGGTAACAGGAAGAAACTGGGTCTTATAGTTCCCAACACACAAGACCCTGTCATGTCCTCAGGTAACCAGGCATATGCCAATTTACCACAAATCCAATAGCATCCGTCTGGTGCTGGCCATCCATTTGAAATTGATCTACCATCTGTCCACTTCCTCCCTTCTTCAGGTACTATCCCAGGATTTCCCCTTTAGGTCCAATTTAGAATAGAATAGAATAGAATAGAATAGAATAGAATAGAATAGAATAGAATAGACCAGGTTGGAAGAGACCTTCAAGATCATCGTGTCCAACCTATCATCCAACACCACATCCAATCAACTAAACCATGCAACCAAGCATCCTGTCAAGCCTCGTCCTGAACACCCCCAGCGACGGCGACCCCACCACCTCCTCGGACAGCCCATTCCAATGGGCAATCACTCTCTCTGTGTTAAACTTCCTCCTAACCTCCAGCCTAAACCTCCCCTGGCACAGCCTGAGACTGTGTCCTCTTGTTCTGGTGCTGGCTGCCTGGGAGAAGAGACCAACCTCTGCCTGACTACAACCCCCTTCAGGTAGTTGTAGAGAGCAATAAGGTCCTCCCTGAGTCTCCTCTTCTCCAGGCTAAGAAACCCCAGCTCCCTCAGTCTCTCCTCATAGGGCTTGTGTTCCAAACCCCTCACCAACTTTGTTGCCCTTCTCTGGACTCATTCCAGCAAGTCAACATCCTTCCTAAACTGAGGGGCCCAGAACTCGACACAGTACTCGAGGTGCGGCCTAACCAGTGCAGTGTACAGGGGCATGTTTTATTCCATTCATAGCCTCCTTCACAGACTAAGTTCCCTACTGGATTCTTCCCTTGTAGGTTTTGCCAGTAGGTTCGACCAATTATGCTGGTTTGTAATATCCATTGAGTCTTCCTGTTACCTTTCCTTCCCTTCCATATCGATGAATTAGAAACATCAACCTCCATAGATTCCCAAGGCCACCGGTCACCTTGGTTAGTACCTCCACAAACAAAACAGTTAGTTACTTTTAAGGCTTTGGCAATATTTTCAGCAAGGTTTACAAATAAATTCTTAGCAACAGTTGGAATCTCATACTTGGTCCTTGTTTCTAATTCATGATAAAAAGAATTGAACAATAATCTTTTTGTGACAGGTTCCCTAGTCCTCTTGATAACCCTTATATCTAAAATGGCCCCTGGATCATCTCCTTGTCCCCAAATTGCAACCCCATAGTGGGTATCCCTCTGCTTCCACTCACCTGGGTTGTAAATAGTGAGCTTTACTGGATTACAGCTTCTTAAGTTACCATCTTTCTGAGCTATCCCTTTCTCAAGAGAAACTGTGTCCATTTACCCACTATCAGGACCAGACTGGGCCCCATCCCAGTACAACCTGAGTGCCCTGGCCACATTCCAGTACAGTCTGGGACTCAACCCAGTACATACTGGGTTCCTTTAAACCCTCCCACCACAGGCTGGGCCCTGTCACAGTCCCAACTCCACACCCTAATCACACCAGCGTCCAGTCTGGACCATCCGGCAGGGCAGACATCCTGGTTGGAGCATGTTATAGACCACCCAACCAGGAGGAAGATGTTGATGAAGCATTCTATAGGCAGCTTAAGGCTGTCTCAGGATCTCCTGACCTTGTCCTCATGGGCGACTTCAACCTGCCTGACATCTGCTGGGATCTCAGCACAGCAGAGAGGAGACTTTAGCCAGATTTGGCAACGACGGAGGTTCTTGGAATCAATACATCTGACCAATATGATCGGGTATTGATCCTTTATTGTTCCAGTATTGCAGGCCTATGGCTCAGGCCTATGGTGAAAGCATGGTGCAGTAAAGCATGGAAGGAGAGGAGACAGAACAGGCAGAAAAAGAAGTGCGTAGCAAGGAAACTGCCACAATTTATATAACCTTGGTGTGCCTTGTTGGCATGGACTCATTGGTTCCCTATGAGTGACCACACATCACACTATTATAGATTATTGGTCCAACTACTGATGACACACGAGGTTTGTTGATGCAGGTGCATGTCCTGTTGTCCCAAGATAACTCACTATGTTTCTAGCTACCAGCGTCTTGTTTTAGTTACAGTGCTGCAGGCACAGCACTGTTTGGTACACTGCTAGCTGGCTCTGCACTTATGCTGAGCATGGCCTACCACCATATCAGGCTCTAAGCCTATACTGCCAGATTGCTCACACTGCTCGTCGCTGGTTTTCCCACAAATCCCCCTTTTTGTTTTTGTGAGCAATCTGGCCAAGGGAATTATTCTCATCCCATACAGGACACTACTTGCATACACAGAAGCAAGCAAGGTAAAGCTAAACTGGAGTGCAAAAGCAAGAGTTCTGTAGTGCAGCATGTCTAACAGACTGATGTAACCCATACAAGGCACAAAGCTTAAGTTGAACTAGTTGCAACGTTCTAACAGAGCTGGCATAATCCATGGTCAAAGATAACAAACATTGTAAAGAAGAACTTAGATCTTGATAGTTCCGATCTTTACATTTCACTCCTCTTATTGACAGAGAAGACTTGATTATGCCTGAACACATTGCACACAGAGATTGAGGCACAAATGTAATCCTTAGCACTGTCTTTTACAATCTGCCTTGGGGTTATGTTGCATCTTTATTTTCTCTAGGATGGTCAAAAATCATGAATTGTTTAATGGCAGCAAGATTTCTTTAATCTGTAAAGGTAGATCTGGCCAGGCTCTAGCTTCACAGACAGAAAACTTGCAGGCAAACAGCAAGAGCAAAAAGAGCTTCATTGCATTGCCCAATATAAAATTACACAAAATAAGGTGTTTTTGCTCATCCTAGTAATTCTAATCTCTTAACATTCACACAACAGTTAAGCAGTCATGACACTCAGAAGTTAGATGCTTTCTGTTGACATCTTGGATCATCGTGACAGTCATTGAGGTCAGTGCTAAGCAGGTTTGTTGATTGTCATTTTCATGACAGTTGTGCTGTGTGTCTTGTGGTGAGAGGGTTACAGCACTTCTAGGGTTGATGTTTCTAGGGTTACAGCATCTCTAGGGTTACCATGAGCTAATTTTTTCTGCTATGGGGGTATTCTCTCTTTTCCCCCTTTTTGTTTGTTTGTTTGTTTGTTTTTGTTTTGTTTTGTTTGGCAAAATTTAAAGATGGAACTTTATCCCCTAGGATGTCTGCATTCAGAGGCACACTTAGTTAACAAGAGAGAAAACAAAGTTATCAAACAACCATAATATTCAGTCCTAATTCACATGGTGCCATGGTACATTCTTCTGAGTGATGTTTGTGATCCCAGATGATCAACGTTCAGCTTCAAGGGCAATGCTGTTTCCTCATGGTCTTGATTCTTCTGCTGTTGTTTATTGCGATGATCGCAGGTAGCAGGAAAGAAGGCTCGAGGTGACCTAATTGTGGCCATCCAGTATCTGAAGAGAGCCTACAAGAACGCTGGGGAGGGACATCCTAGCATGTCAGGAAATGACAGGACTAGGGAAGAATGGAATGAAACTGGGGGTGGGGAGATTCAGGCTGGATGTGAGGAAGAAATTCTTCCCCATGAGAGTGGTGAAGCCCTGGAATGGGTTGTCCAGGGAGGTGGCTGAGGCCCCATGCCTGGAGGTGTTTAAGCCCAGGCTGGATGAGGCTCTGGCCAGCCTGATCTAGTGTGAGGTGTCCCTGCCTATGGGAATGGGGTTGGAACTAGATGAACCTTGTGGTCCCTTCCAACCCTGACTGATTCTATGAGTCTATGATTCCACATATTTTGTAGCTAATTATTTGTTTGTAATTAATTTTGATTTTTTTGTTTGTTTTTAACACGATATATTTTTAAATTGTTGTTGCTGTTCCATTTTTAAATCATTTTAAAAAATCTATTTTTAATAAATTTGTTTTGTTTTGATTTTGTTAATTTTTTAAGTTTAATTTTCATTTTCTCCCTATTATTTTTCCTTTTTAAATTATTTTTTAATTTATTTTTATTTTAATTGTTTTTGTATTTTTTCTAATTTCTTTAATTGTTTTTTTCTCTTTTTTGTTATTTTATTTTATTTTTTGTAATCTATATTTTTATTCAAATTTTTTATTATAATTTGAGATTTTTTATTTTAATTTTTTTAAATTAGTTTTATATTTTTACATTTTCTATTTTTATTTTTAATCTAGTTTTTATTTTATTGTGTTTAATTTTTAATTAATTTTTAATTTTTAATTTTTGTTTTTTAATTATTTTTATACAATTTTAATGCATTTATTTTTTTATCTATACTTTTTAATCATTTTTGTTAATTTTTTGTTCATTTAAATATAATTTTTATATATTTTTTCTAATTGTTCGTTATTTTTGCATTTTATTTTAATTAATTTTTCTGTAATTTTCTTTAATTATTATTTTTTAATTTATTTTTTGTCATTTTTTATTTTTTACTTTAAACTTTTTTTAAATTTATTTTATTATTTTTACTTTGTTATTGTAATTTTAAAAAAAAATATTTTAATTTTTTATTCTGATCAACTTTATTTTAATTTATTTTTTTTATCTGGGAAACCTGGGCACCTTAAATCAAATTGCCTGACTGCTGGACAGACTCAAAAATGCTGGACTTGAACACAAGGAGGGGATTGTGGTGGTTTGGGGATTGTGGTGGTTTGAGGCTATGCCTTTAAAATGTACTTACAGATTTTGAGAAGCAAAGTAGAAAAATATAAATAAATCAGTATTGGTTGTAAAAAGGAAAACAAAAGATTATTCTGAACAAATTCATTGGAGAAATATCTGCTATAAGCTTGGCTGTACCAAAACAATTCTTTCCCTTTTCTGATCTCTTCTCTGCTTGCTTCACTGGGGAGAGATTAAGCTGCTTCTCGGCTGACCTTGGCTGCATTGTTTCAGATAAGTCTAACCCACTGCTTTCTCTCTGCTCCTTTCTCTCCTGGGACACGGAGAGGGGCAGCAGTGCAACAGTTTCCCTGGTCTCTCACCAGGGGGTTTCTGTGTTGTTTGCTAATTGTAAATACCTGTATTTGCTTCCAACTGAGTGACTGAGACAAAGTTAATGCTGGGGGTGGAATTTCAACCCACCACATATAATCAACTTGTGAGCCCTCTGTACTGAGTGACCTGGAAGACGAATCATTCTGAGTGGGGCAGTGAGCAACAATTAGGCTTTGAACAGATCAAACAAGAGAGAGCTGTGCAGGAGCACTTGGGCCTATCCAAACAGGACCATTGGTGCAAAATGTCCTCTGCAGTGCAGCCAGGGAGCATGGTCTCACTTGGAGTCTCTGGCAGAAGACATCAGGTGGAACCTGAGGTCGGCCATTGGGATTTTGAAGTAGAGGATATGGAGGATCAGAAGCCCACTACACACCAACTGAGAAGGAGATCTTAGCAGCTGTTGTGGGTTTAAGGCACTGGGATGTCTTAAACCATAGAGTAGAGGCCTCCAGAGGGTAGATAGGTCCAGGAGGTGGACTGGAAAGTGCAATCTTTTGTTGTTTCATTCCCATAAGCCCTGCATCTCTATACAAATGGACATTTCTCTTTGTTCTTCTCTTTTCCTCCCTCTCTGCTCCTGGAATGTTCACAGAGCTTTAATGGGGTTTGGTGCAGGGGAGTGAGGCCAGGTTCGGCCATGGCAATGCTGCCAGTTGGAGCCTGGAGTGGCCTGGTCTGGCTCAGCCTGGAGCTGGCAAGCAGAATTTGGACCTGCATCACTCAGGGATGGGGCAGGGCCTAAGAGGCATGGTGCAGGAAGGGGCATTTGCAGCCTGGGTGTTTGGCTCTGTTTGGAGGAAGGCTGTGGGAAGCTTTGGCCTGAGGAAGCCTTTGGAGAGCCTCTGCTGAGGTGGACTATGGATTTTGTGTCTTTTCTATGCTCTGTACTGCAGGATGGAGTTATGAAGAGTACTTTCATTTACACTTCCATTCTCTCCAATCCTGTGTGGAAGGCTTTCTTGAACAGCTTTAGAGAAGGGTTACAGAGCACCTGTCCCATTCGTTAAACCCAAGACAGCAGCCTAGGAAGGAGCTGGAGCTGCTTCAGAAGTAATGGGGACAGAAGCAGCTCTCCTCTCAGCACCCAGCTTGCCTGTGCTGCCCTGGATGTTCAGAGGGAACTTTCCCTCTCCACATCATGAGCCCCGCACTACAGGCAGTGAGTGAGCAGCACTGATTACGCAGCAAGCTGGACTGGGGAAACCAAAGCAGCCAGGGATTCTGGGAGAGATTCTGGACTGGCCAGAGGGCAGAGATTTCGGAGAGTGGCCTGAGGAAGTGGTTGGTGCCCAGGAGGCAGCACCATACAAGGAGTTATCTGAGGATGAAAGGCCTCATGCTCTGGTTACTGTTGGATCATATTGGGTGGTAGGAAACCATTGGGAGTGAGAGCTGCTGTATGGAGTCCTACACAACAAGTTGTAGGGGAATGTGAATCTTGGCAATATGCAGCAGTGAAAGCATCCAACTGGCTCTAGAGATTGCTGAGAGAGAAAACTGTCCAGGACTTTACACAGATTCTTGGATGGTGGCAGTGCAAGAAGATCCATTGGCAAGGCAGGGGGAAGTCCATCTGGGCTGCTTCATTGTGGCAGGACCTTGCTGCTCGGGTAGGAAACATGGCTCTGAAGGTAAGCCATGGGGATGCTCACTGCCTAGGAGCTGTGCTCCTGAAGAACACCAAAACAATGAGCAGGTAGAGAAGGCTGCCAGAATTGATGCAGCCCAAGTGGATCTGCACCGGGAGCATAAAGGTGAACTGTTTGTAGCTTGATGGGCACAAGAAACATCAGGACATCTAGGGAGAGATGCTATGCATAGGTGGACTTGTGACCAAGGGGTGGAGCTGACCATGGAAACCATCACACAGGTCAGACATGACTGTGGTGAGGCCTGGCAGATGAACACACCAGGGCAAGTGCCACATCCTCACCATAGTAGAGGCAAGAGACCAAAACCTCCACAAAGTGCAGCTTGGAAGGTTCAGAGTGGAGATGAAGCCAAAGAAATGTCCCTCAAAGGGCAGAGCTGCTATGCATGAGGCCATCCAGAGGTGTCAGGAAATGGCAGGGAGAGCTGAGACAGCTCAGGGAAGGGAAGGAAATGGCAGGGGGAGAGATGGGTGGAGAAGCAAGATTGGTGTCAGCAGCCTGAAGGGAAAGAACTGCAGGCATGGGACAGTGTAGGAGAGGCTGCAGTAGGGATGGCCAAGGGCTCTGGCAAGGCTGAGAGGCCCAACAGGACCAAGGTCTTTGTGCCCTTGGCTCTGGCAGTTGCCTCTGCCACCAAGGCCTGTGAGGAGAAACTTGGCTTTGAGGCTTTGAGGTTCTTCTAGTCCAAGGGCAGTGGTCAGGGCTTGGCCTTTCTGCTTCCTAGACCAAAGGCAAGTTTTTCTGCCCTGTACTTTGCCTTTGTCTCCCTGCAATCCTGGCCTCTAACAAGCTGCTCTAATGAGTCCCTGGGGAGCCTTTGTCAGTAACAAGCCTCAGTGAGGCCAATCAGTGCTTCAAGGTACTTTGGAGTTTGCTTCTGCCTTGGACTTGTTGAGAGGCTTCTTGGCAGTACCTTGGCAGAGTCTCCTGGCAGTCCCTAAGGATGATGTAATCAGCCCCAAATACTCCATGGGGCTCATTAAATACTGCTGAACCTCTCATCATTGCCAAGGTTTCTGCAGCTAATTGGAGAGGTTTTTATTGCACAAAGCATCTGATAAAAAGTACTTTTAAAGGTACCTTTCATTCCTTTTCAGCAGGAGTTGTCTCTTTGCAAGCAAACCACAGCAAAACCTGACAAGGTCCTGCCCTGCTCACTGCTCAGCCTCACTCCCCACTGCCCCCAGCAGAGCCCTGAGCCACAGGGGAGGGACAGGCTCTGCTTTGCCAGGGGCTGGTTGTCAGGGCTTGGCCCTTTGGATCAATGAAACCCCTCCAGGTTTCCTCAGCAGCAGAGCCACCTTGAGCTACTTGTCCTGACCTGGCAACACTGCCTCAGTTCTCTGCTCTCACCAGAGCCTGTAGATGCTTCACTGCCTCCATTGGTGCTTCCCTTGAACCCTCTGTGTCCTCCTGCTCTAACCAGACCGTGGGGACCCTTTCCCAGTATGCTTCACTGTCACCCATTAAAAGTAGAATAAACTTCAGAGTTTGATGCTGACTTTGTCTTCTGGAGAGGTTTCATCATCTTCCTCTCAGTCCCTGAGGTTTACAGGGCACCTAAGGGTACCAGAGGAGCTATTAAAAGACATTGGGCTGGTCTTCTGCTGCCCTATTTGGCCGGACTCCCAGGCTGGAGGGAGCTGCTGGCAAGCAGGCAGTGCTGCAGGAGACAGCTCTGGCCAGGAGCAGCTCCTCTGCACAACACAGCAGGGCTGAGGACACTGCCAGAGGATCTCAGGGAGATGAGGAAGGCAGAGAGAGCTTCGAGGTGTCCAGGACTGGGAGGATGCTGAGAGGTCAGTGGAGGAGAAGTCACTGCAGTCATAGACATGGTGAGGCTGTGGGTGCTGGACACTGCAGCTGTAGCTCCTGCAGGCATCTCCATCTCGGCAGCTGATGCTCAGCTGAAGGCTCCTGGAGTGTGCACACAGAAGGAGGACCAAAGCCCTTCAGTTCCATCCTGTGAGCTGCAGTGAGCAGAGCTGGGGAAGGAGAAGGCTTCACCCCCATCCCCTCTGCCTTTCTCTCTTCCCTTCACTGACTCTGCAGCACTGCAGGCCTGCTCCCTGGTTCTCCACCTCTCCATGGCTGTGGTGGTTTTAGGCAATGCCTTTAAAATTTAGCTACAGATTTTGAGGAGAAAAGTAGAACCAAAATAAATAGATCACTCTTGGGTGTGAAAAGGAAAAGAAAAGATTCTTCTAAACAAATTCATTGGATAAATATCTGGAATCAGAGGAGCTGTACCATAACAATTATCTCTCTTCTTTTCTGATCTCAGCTGTTTTGCTTTGCTGGGGAGAGATCACCTGCTTTGGCTGGCCTTGGCTAAGTCTAACCCACTGCTTTTTTTCCTCTCTCCACTCCTCCTTTCTCTCTTGGAACAGGGGGATAAGGGGTAGGGATAGAGGAACAGCTTCCCTGGTCTCTGATCAGGGGGGTTTTGTGTTGTTTGCTAATTGTAAATACCTGTCTAATATTGTCACTCCTGGATGTTTTGTACCTGTTCATTGCATTCCATTGTAGAGTGTAGCTCTTGCTTGTCAATACAGCTTCATTTGCTTCTGACTGAGCTGCTCCGGCAAAGCTAATGCTGGGGGAAATTTCAACCCACCCCAATGGGACTCTTGTTCTCTGGGATTGGGCTGTTGGTCACTTTCTGTTCTGACACCAGAGGAATCTTCATGGCAATTCTGGGTCCCTGCTGCATTTGAAGCTGTGATGAACTATGCTATGGGTTGGTAGTGATGGGACTGAGCTGATCCAATCCTCATGCAGCTCAGGGACAGGAGTTACAATGAGGCTGAGAGAAGTGTGCCCTAACTTGTCACTGCCTTTCCCTCCTTGCACAGGTCTCCATGGCCAGAGGCAGCAGATGGCCAACAGCAGCTCCATCACCCACTTCCTCCTCCTGCCATTCCCAGGTACAAGGCAGCTGCAGCTCCTGCACTTCTGCCTCTTCCTGGCCATCTACCTGGCTGCCCTGCTGGGCAATGGCCTCATCATCACCACCATAGCCTGGGACCACCACCTCCACACCCCCATGTACTTCTTCCTCCTCAACCTCTCCCTCCTTGACCTGGGTGCCATCTCCACCACTGTGCCCAAATCCATGTCCAATTCCCTGAGGGACACCAGGGACATCTCCTATGCAGGATGTGTTGCTCAAGTATTTTTTCTGTTCTGCTTGATGTCAGCAGAGTATTTTCTCCTCACCACCATGTCCTACGATCGCTATGTTGCCATCTGCAGACCCCTGCACTATGAGACCCTCCTGGGCAGCAGAGTTTGTCTCCACCTGGCAGCAGCTGTCTGGGCCTGTGGGCTTTCTCTATGCTCTGCTGCACACAGCCAATACATTTTCCCTGCCCCTCTGCCAGGGCAATGCTGTGGACCAGTTCTTCTGTGAAGTGCCCCAGATCCTCAAGCTCTCCTGCTCCACATCCTACCTCAGGGAAGTTTGGCTTCTTGTGCTCACTGCCTGTTTCTTCTTTGTCTGTTATGTGTTGATTGTGGTGTCCTATGTGCAGGTCTTCAGGGCAGTGCTGAGGATCCCCTCTCAGCAGGGACGCCACAAAGCCTTTGCCACCTGCCTCCCTCACCTGGCTGTGGTCTCCCTGTTTATCACCACTGCCTTCTTTGCCTACCTGAAGCCCTCCTCCATCTCCTCCCCATCCCTGGACCTGGGGCTGTCAGTTCTGTACTCAGTGGTGCCTCCAGCAGTGAACCCTCTCATCTACAGCCTGAGGAACCAGGAGCTCAAGGCTGCCCTGAGCAAACTGATCACTGGATGCTTTCAGGAGCAATAAACTCCTTGTCTTCTCCTTCCAGAGCAGTTCTGATGCCACTCAGTGCAGGCCCAGCCTGGCTGCTGGAGTTCTGGCTGCTGCTGGTGCTGTTCCCCTTATGAGAATGTTGTTCCCACACAAATGTCTTTCTTCAGAGCATTTCTGGTTCAGTGTTGTCCTGTCTGGTATGACCCAGAGGCTGCAGACATGAGGAGCTGTGCTCCCTCTGTGTTCAACACAATAAAGGACCCTGCTGGGAGTTGTTTCTCTGAGTTCCTTCCTCCAAGGCTTCTGTGGAGCTGCAGGGCAGTGCCTGTGTGCAGAGGTGGAGGGGCAGAGTCCTAGCACAGTAGCTGTGCCATGGAGCCCCAGAGCACTGTTACAGTGCTGGAACTGCAGGCAGGGATATTCCAGGGTTGCTTCTGGGACAGAGCTGGGCTCCAGAGCAGCACTGCCATCAGAACCGGAGGTATCCTCATGCATTCCTAATCTGACCCCCTCCCATTACAGACTGCACCTACTCAGATTCCAAACTGGATACCCTGACCCTCTCCCAGTATAGACTCAGTCCAAATATTGGTCCTTTAATCCCTCCCAGTACAGATGTGGTCTCATCCCAGTACAAGCTATCTCATATTACAGTATCACAGTATAACTAAGGTTGGAAGAGACCCCAAGGATCATCAAGTCCAACCTGTCCCAACAGACCTCACGACTAGACCATGGCACCAAGTGCCACGTCCAGTCTCCCCTTGAACACCTCCAGGGACAGTGACTCCACCACCTCCCTGGGCAGCCCATTCCAATGACGAATGACTCGCTCAGTGAAGAACTTTTTCCTCACCTCGAGTCTAAACCTCCCCTGGTGCAGCTTGAGACTGTGTGTAATGGATTGGGGCAGATCCCCTCCCCACCACAGGCAGAAATAACGACTCAGACAAACGGATTGCAAAAGTGATGAAAGTTTAAATAGAAAGCAGTGAACGTTACAGAAAACCCAAAGCGCAGTGACAAAGAAAGATCCCATCCCCACCTGAGGGTGCATCCAAAACCCCCAGGGCTCCTTCTTCCCCCTCCCTCTGCTGGGCTAGTCTCAGCTGGCCAGGCCTGAGACTGCCCATCCCCCTGTGGCCTTGGGCCTAGTCAGGCCCATGGCCGGGAGATCTCTCCCCCAGTTACCAAGTCTCGGAGAGGGAAGGAAAGAGGAAGTGCCAGACTCCGCACTGGATCTTATAGTGGTGCAAAGGATTATGGTAGGAAATACACAATTTCCTGTGTCCATCCCTCTGGGCTGGACTTCTGGACACAGGAAGTGAATGCACCAGGGGGGCACCCAGCTCAAACTACAACACTGTGTCCTCTTGTTCTGGTGCTGGTTGCCTGGGAGAAGAGACCACCCCCCTCCTGTCTACAACCACCTTTCAGGTAGTTGTAGAGGGCAATGAGGTCACCCCTGATCCTTCTCTTCTCCAGGCTAAACAATCCCAGCTCCCTCAGCCTCTCCTCATAGGGCTTGTGCTCAAGGCCTCTCCCCAGCCTCGTTGCCCTTCTCTGGACACGTTCAAGTGTTTCAATGTCCTTCTTAAACTGAGGGGCCCAGAACTGGACTAGACTAGACTAGACTAGACTAGACCAGACCAGACCAGACTAGACCAGACCAGACCAGACCAGACCAGACCAGGTTGGAAGAGACCCTTGAGATCATCGAGTCCAACCTATCATCCAACACCATCTAATCAACTAAACCATGGCACCAAGCACACCATCATCCAGATCATCAATAAAGATATTGAACAGGATGGGGCCCAGCACTGATCCCTGGGGGACACCACTAGTGACTGGCTGCCAGCTGGATGTGGCACCATTCACCATTTGGTCATGCTTAGGACAGGTATCAGTGAATCTGTAAGCCCACACTTGGGTCCCACCCCAGTTTTACGCACTTCCTCTATAGCCTGGGTCCCATCCCAGCACAGAATGCATCCTCTGGCTCTCTTCCCAGTACTGAATGTATCCAACTACATGCCCTCATGCCCTCCCAGTACAGTCTGGGCCCTGACCCCAGTCCAAACAAGATCCCTTTAATCCATCCAAATACACATCAGGCCTTGTCCCAATAAAAACTCCATCCTCTGATTGCCTCCAAGTACAGCCTGGACCCTTCACACTCTAATCAGTCCCCACCAGCCCTGCTCCTCCCCTGAGCCCAGTCCCCTGCTCTAACCCACAGGAGCTGAGCTCATCCCTCAACTCACCCATCCCACCTCAGCCTCTCCCACACCTACCCCAGACCCTGACTTTGTAATCATTGTTCACCCTGGTGCAGGCCCTTACCCTTCACATTCAGGCCTTGCCCTATACCCCAGCTCTCAACAGATCCCCAGCCCAACCTGTGCAACTCAGAGCTGGTTCTCCCCTCAGCCCTACCCAGCACCCTCAGCAGGACACCAAAACCTCTCCTCAGCCTTGTCTTGAGCCACAGACTTGAAGGACAGATCTGAGCCCTCAGCCCCAATATTGACACCTCAGCCCCAGTCCACCATCCTCTGCTTTGATTCCTCACCTGCATCCCCTCCCACTCTTGAGGGATTCTGCTTGGCCTCTGGCACAGGGCAGGGGCTGGGAGTTCTCAGAGCAGCCTCATGGCCTTGGAAGAAGATCAGGAGGTGATCTGTGGCTGAGCAGCACAAAAACACCAGGAGCAGATGGATGGCAATGCCATGGGCAGCTCAGCTCTGCCTCAGGATCTCCTGGAGAGCTGCAGCCACAAGGCTGGGCAGGGGCTGGGAGGTCACTGCTGGCTTAGCAGCTGAGAGGGCAGCAGCAGGAAGAGGGCAGGAAAGAGACTGGGAGGTCACTTTCTGCTGTAGCAGCTGAGAGGGCAGCCCCTGACTCCTGCCTGGGCTCTGTGCTTTTGGCCTCCCAGCTGCCAGAGGCCCCAGCAGGCAGCAGAAGGCATGTGGTGGGCAAGGGACTTGTGTGACTCTCTGTCCCTAAGAACCTGGTGGCCCCTGCAGGAAGGGCCTTGGAGCTGGGTTGTCACCTCCCTGCCACCTGAGGGGACAGCAGCAGGGACAGGGCTTGGCTGTGGCTGCTGCAGAAGCTGAAAGGCAGCAGCAGGGACCTGCCTGGGAAGGCCCTGGAGAGGTTTCTTGTGCCTGCTCAGCTGCCAGGCCACAAGCAGGCTGAGGCCGTGGGCCAGCCTTGGACATCAGGGATGGCTGAGAAGCTCCTAGGGCAGGAGGAGGCACATGGCCATGAGGTGAGTGTGAGGTCACTGCAAACTCCAATCCCTTTGTGTCATTGGCCAGCAGCAGGCCCAGGGCTGGGCTGGGGACTGTGCCATCCCTTGTGCCTGCCAAGCTGAGAGGCAGCAGCAGGGAAGTGCCTTGCATGCTGGTTTGGAACTGGAGGTTCTGCTGTGTCCCCAGGCAGAAAGGGCTCTGTCAGGGACCATTTCCAATGGCCTGGGATGGAGCAGAGGCTGAGCAGAGTGCAGAAGGCCAAGTGCAGCTGGGCTGTGGCAGAAGGAGTGTGGCCACCCAGACACAGAGGTTGTCCTCCCCTGAACTCAGCACTGCTTTGGCCACATCTGGATTCTTAGCCTCTGGCTTTGGGACTTCTGCTCTGAGGGAGTTTTGAAGAGCCTGAGAAGCTTCAGAGGATATCTGGAAGGACTGGGGTGGAGAGCCTGAGGGACTGAGGCTTCTGTAACCAGGGCACTACAGATGCAGTGTGTTCCTGCTTGAAATCTGGGGATGCTGCAGCTTCTGGTGGTTGTGGGACAGGAAGACAACCTCCACAGAGTGCAAATTTTAGGGTTCAGAGTGGAGGTGTCCTGGTTTGAGGCCAGGCAGATCCTCTCTTGCTCCTGAGAGCGTACAGGAGGTGAAGACAAAGAAAAGTCACTCAGAGGGGATCCTTGTGGTCCAAGAGGCCCTGGCTCTGTGTTTCAAGAAATGGCCATGGAGAGTAGAGACAGAGCAGGGAGCGTACAGAAATGTCATGGTGAGAGCTGGTAGGAAAGCAAGATGGGTGTCAAGAGCATGAAGGGAAGGAGCTGCAGGCATGGGGCAGTGTAGCACCACCTGCAAGGCTGAAAGCTCAACAGCACTGAGGTCTTTCTCCTGCTGTCTATGGCAGTTGCCTCTGCCACCAAGGCCAGGGACATGAAACTTTAGCTTGAGCCTCTCTGCATCTGACTGCCCAGGCTCTGTGGTCAGGGCTTGGCCTTTCTGCTGCAGAAACCACACCCAGTGTGGGGGACAGTGTAGGACAACCTGTGGTGGGAATGGCAATGGGCACTGTCAAGGCTGGAAGTCATCAGGAGAACCCAAGGCTTTGCTTTCTTGGCTGTGGCAATCATCCACCACCAAGGGCTGTGAGGAGACTTCCTAAGGCACCAGGGGGTCATCAGTGCTTCCTTAAACACCCCCAGGAAGGCTGGGGACCGTCATCCCCTTGTCCTTCTCTCAGCATCACAAACCCCACACCCCACAGCACCTGAGGAGCCCTGACCCATACATGAGGGACAGGATCTGCCTGCCCAGGCACTGTGCTCAGGGCTTGGCCTTTCTGTTCCATAAACCAAACCCAGAGTTTGCTCTCCTGCACTTTGCCTTTGTCTGCTGCAATCATGGCCTCCACTGAGCTGCTCAAAGGAACCCTTGGGAGGCTTTGTTGGTAATGCCCCTCAGTGGGGCCAATCAGTGCTTCAAGGTACTTTGTGTTTTCCTTCTGACTTCTGAAGAAGTTTCTTCAGTCTTCTCTCAGTACCTGAGGTTCCTGCAATGAGTCCCAAGTGCCCTAAGGAGATGTTTGTGTCTCTGCAATCTTCTTCAGGATTTCAAAGCGCACCTCACAAAGCTCAATTTTGTATGTCAAAGATAAAATATTTTACTCCATTTCAGTTTAGATCAGAGATGATAATTCCCCAAGTGACACTGACCCAGGCTATCTCAGCAGGACATCTGCACTTGCAGGAACATCTCTCCTTCAGGGCTGACATGGAATGGACAACTTTGCTCCTCACCCTCCCCAACCTCCCCATTGCTGTCACTGCCCACCTGGGGCTTACAAGGTGATCCAGCAAAATGTGTTCTAATCCAAGAGCCTCTGAAGGACAGAGTGGATAAGGACAAGGCTGACCCTGACTGACTGCAAGGGATCCTGAATTCAAATCTATTTCTATGGCTGTGCCTGGAGAGAAGCACCAAGCACACAGACACAGGGACAGAGCTGGCTGGGTCCAGTGAAAAAATAGAAACCTAGGCACTGGTGGCAGCAAAGGTGTCTGTCCTAACACAGAGAGGTGGAGAGGAGGCTGGCAGAGAGGCTGCCTGGAGTTTGGTTTCCTGCTGCTGGAGTTCAAAGCAAACCCTCACAAAGCTTTGGCATTCTTAGGGCACAAGAACTGAGGCTGGAGAAGTCTGACTTGGTGCTGGCCCTTGGTGCATATTGTGCCTGGGGAATGTGTGAGTGGGGGAGGTGCTGGACACAGCTGCTGTGATCCAGGAGAGCTCCAAGGCTCTGGCTTTAGTGCCTGGACTGCCACTGTGAATTGTCTCTGGGAGATGGGAGTGTTCCTCCATGGCCACGCTCTGTCCTGCTCTCAGCTGCTGTGCAGTGTTTGGCACACTGAGGGTTCAAGGTCCAGTGGTGGTGTTCAGTGGCCCCCAGTCAGCTGTGAGCTGCCACTGTCTACTTGTCTTTGTCCCTGGACACCAGGGGAATGAGAGTGGCTTGGGTTTGTCTGAGCTGGAGTTCATTCTGCTCAGAGTATCTTTCTAGTGCTGTGTATTGCTGGGCTGTAGCTGGGTGTTGATAGCACAGCAGGGTTTTGGCTGCTGCTGAACCAGCACCCAGGCTCTGCTTTGCCAACATTTCCCTGCCCCAAGAGTGTGCTGAGGCCTGGCCAAGGTCTTGGGAGGGGACACAGCTGGATCAGCTGACCCCAACTGGCCAAAGGGGTATTCCATGCCAGATGAGATCAGCTGAGCTACAGAAGCTAAGTGAGAGAAGGAAGTGTGGGGATGCTGGTGCCTGGGGTCTGTCCTGCAGAGCAACTGCTCCATGTGTCAGAGCCCTGCAGGCCAGGAGTGAGCGACTGCTGTGTGCTGATGGGCAGCAGAGAAGAACTTCTCTGTTTGCTGTTGTCTGCACACAGCCTCTGCTTGTGCTGAGCATTAGGATTTAATTGCTTCTACCTTATTACCAGCCTTTGGTTCTATTTTCCCCTCTGCCCTGTCCACCTAAGCAGGGCAGTGATAGAGCAGCTTTGGTGGGCATTTGGCCCCCAGGTCAGTGTGATGCATTATGCCCATCCTGAAAGCAGGGGGGGAAGGGTTGTGAGAGCCCCCTGGAAAACTGAGTTAGTCTGTTCCACTCCCCCTCCCTGTCCAGCAAAACTATAAAAAGGAAGACACTGCAGCCATTTGCTCTCTTTTATTTCTGCCTCGCTGGGACAAAAGGACTAAGAGAGAGTCGCTGTTGGCTTCCTGGTTCTCTGCCATGTGGTCAGGCCTGGTCTTTCTCCCTGCTGCACCCATGTTTCTCCAAAGGACAGTTGGTTTTGTATATCTCCCTATCCATCCTTGTTCCTTCCCCTTTGTTGTGGGGGGGGGTGTCTATGAAAGGATATTTTAATGTTCAATAAGCAGGGCAATTAATTAAAATATTAATAATTTATTAATCATAAAAATACCGCAAAAAAAATAAATTAAAACCTATTTACAGGTCCGAGGTGTTCGGTTGTGGAACAGATACCTCACCAGCAGGAACAAGTAACAATTTAAACAATATGTACAAAAATCCAGAAACAGCACTTTAAACTGAAAAAAAAAGAACCTCAGCAATAAAGCCGACGATTGCCCACAATGTGGGGGGGAACTCCAGGATTCCCTAGGGCAACAGACCTTCAATAGATGCTTATAAAAATCAGATATTGTAATGACTCACTGATTCTGATACCTCCTGGCACACGTTAAGATCTAGACAAACCAAGAAGGCGTTCACCACGTGGAAGCTACAGGAGCACCATTTCACTTTCTGTTGGTGTCTGCAGCTCATTGCTGAGGCAGGCTTTATTCCCAAAAGATCTGTAGCTGAAAGCTTTGTAGAGAGGAGGTTTCTCAGCTGTAATCCTTCGTAGCAGCGCTTGCTCCTTGCTCCAGTCAAACAAAACTGTCCCGGGGACTCGGCTCCTCTGGGGTTTCGCCTCTCGGCCCGGCAAGATGCGTGATTGTCCTTTGGGCTTTACAATGCTGAGGCAGCGAGGGGTCCCTGTTGTCCTGTCTGGGCAAAGCTGAAACACAGTTCAGCTTCCAGGAGAAGCTTGTGCTTCCTTCCAGAGGGTGGACAACTGCAAGACGACCCTCTGGCTCTTTGGGCTGGTACTTAATAGATTTTCCAGAGGCAATAATGGCCAGTAGCAACACAGATCTAGGGGTAAAACCCTGGTATTGCAACCTATAGAAAACCACCTTTTCAAACACAGCCAAAGGCACACCCACCTGGCCCATTGTCTGACTCAAGAGCCATTCAGGACACCCTTGTGAACCATTCCTGTTACTGTTATTTATATATATATATATATTTTTTTTTTTTTAAAGAAAATTTTGCCTCTCTACTTCCAAACCAACTCCAAATTATTTCTTGGTAGATTTACCTCCTCTCTTTTTCCTTATCCCCCCTTCTTTCCTTGTTTTTACCCTTCCCTTATCTCTCCCTATTCTTTCCCCTTACCTTTTTGTTTTGATCAGGAAAGAAGAAAGCAGAGCAGGGGAGGGATTCTCAGCCTTGCCCCCATCTTAAATCCCAGTTAAGGCTCAAAGCACCACAATATTTTGGTGCCCAACGTGAGGCTTGGAAATTAATATTCCCTTTGGAGTAATACTTTGTCTGAAAGAAAGGGATTGGAAGCAGAGATGTCAGTTTTGAAGCATCTGATGTTCCAAGCTTTTGCATGGGTGTTTGGCTGGAGCTTTTGGACCCATATCTACAAATTAATAACCTACCATGTGGAGTGGTTAATGATAGAGATGCTGCTCAACTGGATAAAAGCTTTACCAATGCAGTTGGGCATAGAGCTCCTGAATTCTTTGGATTTTACTGGCAGTGGTAACTTCTCTAACACAGGATATTTTCCTGAAGCAAGCTAGGAAACCAACGCTGTAGATCAAAATGTCTGTGATGCTTTACATTACAATATCATAGTATCAGTCAGGGTTGGAAGGGACCACAAGGATCATCTAGTTCCAACTCCCCTGCCATGGGCAGGGACACCCCACACTAGATCAGGCTGGCCAGAGCCTTGTCCAGCCTGGTCTTAAACACCTCCAGGGGCAGCTCCCTGGACAACCCATTCCAGGGCTTCACCACTCTCATGGGGAAGAACTTCCTCCTCACATCCAGCCTGAATCTCCCCACCTCTAGCTTCATTCCATTTCCCCTAGTCCTATCACCACCTCAGATCCTGAGAAGTCCCTCCCCAGCCTCCTTGTAGGCCCGCTTCAGATACTGGAAGGCCACAATTAGGTCACCTCAGAGCTTTCTCTTCTCCAGACTGAACAGCCCCAACTCCTTCAGTCTGTCCTCATAGGAGAGGTGCTCCAGCCCTCTGCTCATACTCGTGGCCTTTGTCTGGACACCTTCCAGCACATCCATATCTCTCTTGTAATAGGGGCTCCAGAACTGGATGCAGTACTCCAGGTGGGGTCTCACCAGAGCTGAGTAGAAGGGGAGAATCACCTCCCTTGACCTGCTGGCCACACTTCCCTTGCTGCAGCCCAGGCTCTGCTCCATATGCTTAAATATAATCCTTATAGGGGCATTTGCTGTGACCATGTTGGGTGGGGGACGATCTAACCCATTAAGAGCTGTTTGGAGGGTGATAACACACTCCTTTGTACTCTTTAAAGACCAGGGGCGTGTCTGCTGTGGTCATTGTAAGCACTCTGTAAACACAAAGAGGGAGGGGTCAGGTTGTAATGAGTGTGCCAGATCTCAGCCTAAGCCCCAGGCACAAGGGTTTGCTCCACCACCAGCAGTTCCACACTTAACCCCTGATGCTCCTACCCACACAGTTTCTCTAACACTGGTCACCACACTCAGGAAAAGAAGGCAAAAATCATCTCCCAGCAGGGATGGTGAGGAAGGCACATCAGCAGGGCCTAGCACCTCGCAGAACCCAGTGGTGGATGAAGATGACTCAGAAAAGGAAACAATAACTGTAGCATCTCTGCCCAGAAAGGAATTAAGACAAACTCATCTGGATTATGCACAGCAAGAGGGTAAGCCAATACTAAGATGGGCCCTGAGATGCTGGGACGAGGGGGAGGACACAGTGGACCTGGATAAGAGGGAGGCAAAGTTTTTAGGCTCCCTGACTCGGGATGCTGGTCTGGACAAAGAGTTAGCCAAACTCAATGGAACACACACTCTCTGGGCCCGGATCCTCAATGCCATCAAGAGCCAGTACCACTCAAGAGATGACCTGCCCTGGGCCCCAGATAGATGGACAGCTATGGAACAGGGCAGTTGGTATCTGAGACAGATGGCCGTGCTGGAAATAATTTATGGGGATGGCCAGCTCCCCTCGGGCCCAGATGAGGTGCCCATGAGACGGCTCTTGGTAAAGAAACTCACCCAGGGTGCCCCTCACAAACATGCTCCCACATTAGGAGGGATGCTCCTGAGTGGACAGGATGGAAGTCCTAAAACTGTCTGTGAGTTTGCCAATGATTTAAGGGAATATGAGGACAGCGTAAATCAGAAACCCCTGATCTCAGCCATAGAAACTATGGCTAAAGACACTGTCAAAGAGATCAAGACCTCCATGTCTGAACTGAAAAAGGGGAGCGATGCATCCTTTCCCCTTCTCCTTCAGAATGGGTCCAGGTTTCAGCCATCAGGAACAGGTGACCTTCCCCTAGGAGATCAGCCCAAGCCAATCGGGGGGATGTCAAGGGTGTCTCTGTGGAGGATCCTCTGTGACCATGGGGAGAACATGGACACCTGGCATGGCCAACCCACCTCTGCCCTCTGGAACAGAGTGCAGGAACTGCAATGTGGCCACACTGGGGATAACTTGTCCAGGAGAAGGGCTGCCCCAGTTTCCCGCAGGGGTCCCTCTTGCTCAAGAGACCCTTCCCCTAGCAACACAGGACCCTGTGACAAGTGTGGGCATCTCTGCCAGTATTAGAGGTGTCCTACCTCCAGCCAGGTGGAGGCCAGGGACAACAGAGTGTCCTGGGGTGTCTCTGTGAAATGGCCTGGCACTTCAGAAACCCAGAAGTACCCAGCTCTGGTGGACACAGGGGTCCCATGCACCCTGGTACCATCGAGCTACAAAGGGGCTGAGCCCATAAGCATTCAGGGAGTCACAGGGGGCTCACAAGACCTGACTGAACTGCAGGCTGAGAGAAGCCTGACTGGGAATGAATGGGGAAAGCACAACCTAGTGACTGGTCCAGATGCACCTTGCATTCTTGGCATTGACTTTCTGCGGGAGGGATGCTTCAAGGACCCTAGGGGGCACAAGTGGGCGTTTGGGGGAGCAGCTGTAGAGACCGCAGGCAAAGAACAGCTGTGCACCATGCCTGAGCTGTCAGATGAGCCCTCCGTAGTGGGCAGCCGTAAGAGGTAGGATTTGATTTTCCCTCTTGGCTCTTGCAGATTACATCACAGGCAATCCAGGACCAACAGAGACTCTCTGCACCCCATACACCAACTGATTTGACAACTGGAGAGCCAGAAGGTGATCAGCAAGGCTCACTCACCCTTAGAGAAAGGTGGAGCCCAGTGAGAATGGTCCTACATGGAGCTTGTGGCAGAAGGCTCCTGCTGAAACCAGGGGCAGGCCCCTAGGTTTCTGGACGAAGGGCTACAAAGGCTTCAAGGCCAACTACACCGTGACAGAGAAGGAAATCCTAGCTGCCTATGAGGGTGTCCAGGCTGCCTCTAAGGTAACTGGGACTGAATCACTTCTATTTCTAGCTCCAAGGCTTCCAGTCCTGACCTGGATGTTCCAAGGGAGAGGCTCAACCCCACATCATGCCACAGATGCCACCTGGAGGAAGGGGATGGCCCTGATAACTCAGCGAGCTCGGATGGGGAGCTTCGAACGCCCTGGCATAGTGGAAGTGATCAGCAAGTGGCCAGAGGATGCTGACTTGGTAATGCCACCAGAGCAGACAGTGAGCTGTGCTGAGGAGGCTCCCCCATACAATGATCTCCCTGACAATGAGAAGGGCTATGCTCTATTTACAGATGGGTCCTGCCGGCTTGTAGGCAGCAAGCGGAGATGGAAGGCAGCTGTCTGGAGCCCGACAAGGCAAGTGGCGGAAGCAAGGGATGGAGAAGGCAAATCCAGTCAGTACGCAGAGGGAAAAGCTGTCCAGCTGGCCCTGGATATAGTGGAACAAAAGAACTGGCCAGTGCTGTACCTCTCTACTGACTCCTGGATGGTAGCCAATGCCTTGTGGGGGTGGCTGAAGGAATGGAGGAGGAACGGGTGACAGAGGAAAGGGAAGCCTGTTTGGGCTGCTCACCTGTGGCAAGACATCGCTGCCCGCCTGGACAGGCTGCCAACAAAGGTATGGATGCACACATCCCCAAGAGCAGAGCCACAGAGGAGCACCAGCACAACCACCAAGCAGATCTGGCTGCTAAAATCTCCCAAATAGCCTTGGCCTGGGAACACAAGGGTGAGCTGTTCTTAGCTCGCTGGGCCCAGGACACTTCTGGCCACCAAGGGAGAGATGCCACATACCGGTGGGCTGGGGACAGATCAGTGGACATCTCTCTGGAGGCCATCTCACAGGTTATCCATGAGTGTGACATCTGTGCTGCCATCAAGCAGGCCAAGTGCATGAAGCCTCTGTGGGATGGGTGGAGATGGTCGAAATAGAAGTACAGAAAGGCCTGGCAGGTTGACTCCATCCTCAGTCTCACAGTGGCAAGCAGCACCTACTGACCATGGTGGAGGCAAGTCCAGGGTGGCTGGAGACCTACCCAGTACCTCATGCCATTTCTCACAACACCATCCTGGGCCTAGAGAGACATGTCCTGTGGAGACACGGCACCCCTGGGAGGATTGAATCACACAATGAAAGCCACTTCAAGAACCATCTCCTAAGGGACTGGGCAAAGGAACATGGGATTGAGTGGATCTACCACATCCCATACCATGCACCAGCTGTGGGGAAGGTCGAGCACTACACTGGCTTGCTAAAGACCATCCTAAAAGCCATGGGGGGTGGAACCTTTAGGAACTGGTAAAGACACCTAGCTCAAGCCACTTGGTTAGTGACCAGCAGAGGATCTGTGAACCCTGCTGGTCCTGCCCAGTCCCACCTGCTGCCAACAGTGGATGGAGATGGAGTTCCTGTGATTGCTGAGAAAAACCTTCTGGGGAAGTCAGTGTGGGTTTCCCCTGCTGCTGGTGGGGGCAAACCAACCCCAGGGGTGGTCTCTGCTGACGGGCCTGGTCACATGGATTAGGTCATGTTAGAAACTGGGGACATTCAGTGTATCCCACAGCGGAACGTGACTCTGGCTGAGAGGGAATGAACTCCCAGGGGGCAGTGGACACCAATGTAATATAGTCACTGTAGAATAGTTATAAGGTGTTCTAAGTTTTTTCTCTCCTAGTTTAATACCAGCCTAGCATCCAGCACTCAACATGAACACACTGCACACCAATCCAGAGAGCTCCTGCATCATCTCACCTGCACCTGTTCCTGATGACCCACAGCAAAAGACTGTTCCTGCTTCCCTACAGCAATGGACTATTCCTGAGTTTCCTTTCCCTTTCAAAGACAGACTGATTCCTGATTCCTGCTACATCTAGGCCTCTCTGAAGGACTCTAAAGGACTGGTTTTGTATTCGTATTTTCCCCATACATTCTTGTTCCTTACCCTTGTGAACACTTCCTGTATTGTTTTTTATATATAGATACACGCACACACGTGTATATTGTTCAAAGAAAATGTTACCTCTCTACTTGAAAACTGTCTGCAAATTATTTCTTGGTAGATTTGCCTCCTTCCCTCTCTTTTTTTGCCCTTGATCCATAAAGAGGAGACCGGGAAGGAGCCTTTGCCTCCATCTGAGCTCTTAAATCCCAGTTAAGGCTCAAACCACCACAGATGGCTCTGTGCACAGCCCAGGAAGGGTGATGTGAGCAGACAGCAACATTTGCAATGAGCCTGTGCAGGACACCTGAGAGGAATGTCCCTGGGGCAGGGAGGTGTGTGCTGAAGTCACACACAGAAATGTCAGAGCTCTGCCAGGTGTCCACACCTGAGCTGGCCTCATGAACTGCTTCGGCACCTTAGGATGTTCAGACAGAGTCTTTCCCCATCCCTCACACAGGCTCTGCACTGCAGCAGGCAGAGTGTCCCTGGCCTCCTGCTGCCCCTGCCAGAGGCTGGGCGGCTCCTCACACCTCCAGTGCCTTGGTACCCCAGCCACAGCTGATGGTGTTTGTGCTCACTCAGGTTCCTCTCACCCCACACACCATGGCCATGCTTGCATCTCATCTGTGCAATGCCAGCAGCCACTGCTGACCTCCTGAGCCTGTGACCTGCAACTGAGGGACAAAGAAACTTTGCAAGTTGTAGTGATAGGCCAGTGGTGGAAATGGTGGTGGTGAGTGGCTAGAGCAGGATGATCACCCTGGGACAGCTTCCCCAGGCTGTGCAGTGAACAGAGACACAGATCAGAGCCTGCTCTGCTGCTCCTTCAGGCCTCTTGCAGGAGGCCTGTCTGTGTCAGGACACTGCTGTGTGCCCCAGCCCTGCACACTCACACTTGAGCTGTTCCCTGCTGTTTGCATCCCTGGGACACTTTCTTGGGCCTGTGTTGAGGAATGGCTTGTAAAGACATGGTTCTATGGAATTATGGTTTGAACAAGAGCATGTAGGCCGCACTCCATCTTGTTATTTACTGCTCACAGTAAGCTAGTGTGTTGATGCAGCCAGGCCACCGTGGCCTTGTAGCTGTGCTTGCAGCTGCCTGCAAAGGATAACAGGATACCAAAGCAAGGTCACTACGCCCTTACAGGCGATAACAAGTAAAGAAGAATGTAAAACAGAATTCTTGTGATTATCTCATCAGGATGGGAAAGCAGGATGTTTAACCGCAGAAGGTGGGGTTGTCAGCTAGGCTGCTGTATATAAGAAGTGTCTGATGCTCAATAAAGTTGGATTTCGTGGATCATATTGATCGTTTGCGACCCCTTCTTGCGGCAAGTGGCGCCTTGAACAGGGACCTTCCTTTGGAACGACACTTCCGAAGACAGAGAGCGGCGTTCACCGAAGCCCAAGTCGTAAGATTACCGGCACCGGTTCTGGCAGCACCGGCGGCGAGCTCGGGGAGCATGCTCGGGGAGCGGAGCCGATCGATCACCAAAGAAGCTCGGGCAAACGCAGAGCGGGATCGATTGCTGAAGACGCTGCAAAGTCTGGGAGACTGCCATACAGTCGGGGAGACTGCCTGTGCGCACAGGTACCAAAGCAAAATGGGAAGGCAGGCGGCGTAGGATTTATTTAAGTGTTTTTTAGAAAAACGCAAAGTATCAGGCATTGATCTGAAAAAGGAATTAGAAGGGTTATTGTGTATAGCGTATCAATGGGGTTTTTTTAAGGATCCTAATGAGGCTTTGAAAGAGAAGAGTGGAGGATGGTAATATTACAACGGGAGAGGCCAGACAAAATTTGCTAGCGGAGATAGTTATTCTGATGAAACTTGTTTGGAGAGACTATAGAAACAGACTGTGGGACTGGGTCACTACCAAGCTGCAAAAGCCGTGGCGAGAATGCATAAGCTGTATTAAGAAATATCAACTAGAACAGCGAATGGCTGCTGCAGTTACAGCAAAGTTCTATCTGAGTTGCAGCCGGACGATGTGTTTCAAAGTATCGACTGATCGACCGGGGCCGCCCCCGATACATCTTACGGCGGCCACATCGCGTTTTGCTAGCCAGCACTACTGTCTGCACCCAGCGGGGAAAAAGCCGAGAGAAGGCAGCTCAGTGCGTTCGATCTCGTTCATCAACACCTTCCTCTGATATCGCCAGCGAGGGCTCGGACTCGGAGGACCACAACACCGACAGCGAGGAATTCAAACAGCGCCGACTTTGCTTAACGGCCCCTCTGAGAAACAGCGGAGCGCTTGGGGGCTCGCGGTGACGGCGTTCTTACTACCGCACCCCGCCCGCCAGCCCTGCCGGCCCCCGCGGATACCGACGGCTCCGACAAAGGCAGTACCGGCTGACGTACCACTGATACCGGCAGCACTGACAGCAGCAGCAGCTCAGCGGCGGCCGCTTGCCCGGCCCCCACCCCTTTCCCCCGCAGAGGCTCGCAATAGCGACCCCACTTCCCAGTGACGTTAGCCGCGACTCTGCTCTGATTTAAAGCAACAGTGCTAATTTTCTCATTTCTGGTTGTAATGTCTTTCAGAGATTTGTTATTTAGAGTTTTGCTAAGTTTTTGTAATAAGAATGATGACTGGTACGCATTTGGCACTTGTGGGTGGTTAATACATAGCCATTGTGCTAAGGTGTGAAGATTTGTTATTTAGAGTTTTGCTGGGTTTTCCTGGTGAGCGTGATGAATGGTATGCATTTAGTACTTGTGGGAAGTTAATGCATAGTGGTTGTACTGAGGTGTGAGTACTTGGTGATGAGTTCACCTTGTGAGATTTTCTTTTGGTTCGAACCTTCTTGTCTTTGTTTTTGTGTCTGCCTAGGCATTTCAAAGGAGCTCCATGTAATATTGTAATAATGTTAAGGTTTGTAGTGAATAGGTATTCATTTTCTAAGGTATTCTTTAGCTAATGTAACGTCTTTAGATTTCTTTCTTAGACATAGCCTACAAAAAAAAAAAAAAAAAAAAAAAAGTGTGAACAAAAAGGGTAACAAATGCAAAGAACAAAAATTTTAAAATGGTAAACAAAAAGGTATCAAGTGTAAAGAAAAAGTTTAAACATAGAAAAAATAACAGGTACAAAAACTTTGGATACAAAAAATAGAGTACTAAATAACAGAATAATAAACAATAGAGTATTAAATAACAGAGTAAACAAGAGCAACAATAAAATTAAAATATTAAAACCAAAATATGATAAACTAAAAAAATCATAAGGATTGCTGACATAATAGCGGTTAACAAAAATGTAAGAATTGCTAGTAATAAATAAAAGATAAGGATTATCAAGACTACTAGGTTAAAACAAAAACTCTATAAGAAGAAGACATCAAGGAAGTTAAAATGCACAATAATAATAAAAGGAATTAATAGAAAAGCAGGTTACAAATATAATAAAAAGGCAAAAATACAAAATTAAAATAGAAAAATAGATTAAATGAACTAAACATGCAAAAAAAAAATAAAAATTGAAAAATATAAGATCAAAATAAAAGATTCAGTACTAGAGTAAAAAAAAATACATTAAAGTTAAAAATTAAAAGGTGATTAGTATAACAAATTAAAATACAGATTAAAAATTACAATGACAAAATACAAATAATAATTAGGAAAGTAAGAAAAAAAAATTGACAAGTAGGTCGCCTCAAGCCTTCTTTCCTGCTACCTGCGATCATCGCAATAAACAACGGCAGAGGAATCAAGACCATGAGGACACAGCATTGCCCATGAAGATGAACATCGATCATCTGGGATCACAAACGCCATTCAGAAGAATGCACCATGGCACCATGTGAATTAGGACTGAATATTTTGGTTGTTTGATAACTTTGTCTTCTCTTTTGTTAACTAAGTGTGCCTCTGAATGCAGACATCCTAGGGGATAAAGTTTCATCTTTACATTTCACCAAAAAAAAAAAAAAACAAACCTGAACCAAAACAAAATCAAAATAAACAAACAAAAAAAGGGGGGGAAAAGAGAGAATACCCCCATAGCAGAAAAAATCAGCTCATGGTAACCCTAGAAGTGCTGTAACCCTCTCACCACAAGACACACAGCACAACTGTCATGAAATGACAGTCAGCAAACCTGCCTAGCAGTGACCTCAACGACTGTCACGATGATCCAAGATGTCAACAGAAAGCATCTAACATCTAACTGAGTGTCGTGACTGCTTAACTGTTGCATGGATGTTAAGAGATTGGAATTACTAGGATGAGCAAAAATACCTTATTTTGTATAATTTTATATTGGGCAAAGCAATGAAGCTTTTTGGTCTTGCTGTTTGCCTGCAGATTTCTGCCTGTGAAGCTAGAGCCTGGCCAGATCTACCTTTACAGATTAAAGAAATCTTGCTGCCATTAAACAATTGATGATTCTTGACCATCCTAGAGAAAATAAGAATGCAACATACCCCTAAAGCAGATTGTAAAAGATAGTGCTAAGGATTGCATTTGTGTTTTAATGTCTGTGTGCAAGCTGTTCAGGCATAATCAAGTCTTCTCTGTCTACAAGAGGAGTGAAATGTAAAGATCGGAACTGTTAAGATCTAAGTTCTTCTTTACAATGTTTGTTATCTTTTACCATGTATTATGCTAGTTCTGTTAGAACATTGTAACTAGTTTAACTTAAGCTTTGTGCCTTGTATCAGTCTGTTAGACATGCTGTGTTATGGAACTTTTGTTTTTGCTATATAGCTTAGCTTTAATTTGTTTGCTTTTGTGTATGCAAGTAATATCTTGTATAAGATGAGAACAACTCTTATGACCAAATGCCAGCAACGAGTAGTGTGAGCAATCTGGCAGTGTAGGCCTAGAGCCTGATTGACAAAAGAAGCTTTTAGGTTTTTAGGTATCATTGTATTAATTTTGAATATTGTTAAACTTGTGTATAATTGTATTATGCAAAGTGTTCAAAAAATAACCTCCAAGGCCTTACTTGCACAAAAGAAAAATGGGGGAATTGTTGGGAAATGGTTTGAACATCTGTGCAAGTTAGACCTTGAAGGATTTTCTGTTATTAATATAGCAATGGAGTAGGAGTTGTGGAAAAGTTCTGATGCTTGGTATGTTTGAGTCAAGCTGACCCTGAGAAGGAAGGCAAACAAGATAAGGAGTAGGTGAAGATCTGGGAAAAAGAGCAATTAGGAAATTCCACAGAGTAGTGAAAACGATGTAACCTTTTAGATAGTAACCAATCGCATGTGTTAAATTAGAATAGAATTAACTATGTATAAGATAAGACTATAAATAAGGAAGTGTGGAACAATAAAGTGGAAGCTTGCTTATCAATCATATTGATTGCTGCGAGTCTTTCCCTCACCCCCCTCGCCGATGGACTTCTCTTCCCGACAACCAACCATTTTCCCCTCTGCACTTCTTTTCTCTCGGGCACCAACCCTTTTATTCTCTGCACTCCTTTTCTCTCGGTTACCAACCCTTTTATTCCCTGTGCTTCTATTCTCTCAGACATCGACCATATTTTCCTCTGCGCTTCTTTTTTTCTCACACACCAAACATTTTTTCCTTTACTATCTTTTTTCTCAGGCAGCAACCCTTTTTCCTCTGTGCCTCCTTTTTCTCTGGCACCAACCCCTTTATTCCCTGCACTTCACTTTTCTCGGGCACCACCCCTGTTATTCTATGCATTTCTTTCTTCTCTGCCACAGACCCTTTTCTTCTCTGCTCCCCTTTTCTCTCAGGCACCAAACCTTTTATTCTCTGGGCTTCTTTATTCTTGGGCACCAAATCTTTTCTAGTGCTTCCTGCGCTTCTTTTTTCTCAGTCACCAACCCTTTTGTTCTGTCCACTTAATAGAATAGAATAGAATAGAATGGAATGGAATGGAATGGAATGGAATGGAATGGAATGGAATGGAATGGAATAGAATAAACCAGGTTGGAAGAGACCTTCAAGATCATCATGTCCAACCCATCATCCAACACCATCTAATCAACTCAACCATGGCACCAAACAACCCATCAAGTCTCCTCCTAAACACCTCCAATGATGGCAACTCCACCACCTTCCCAGGCAGCACATTCCAATGGGCAATCATTCCCTCTATGAAGAACTTCTTCCTAACATCCAGGCTAAAGCTCCCCTGGTGCAGCTTGAGACTGTGTCCTCTTGTTCTGGTGCTGCTTGCCTGGGAGAAGAGACCAATCTCGGCCGGGCTACAACTTCCCTTCAGGTAGTTGTAGAGAGCAATAAGGTCTCCCCTGAGCCTCCTCTTCTCCAGACTAAGCAACCTCATCTCCCTCAGCCTCTCCTCATAGGACTTGTACTCCAGACCCCTCCCCAGCTTTGTTGCCCTTCTCTGGACACCTTCCAACAAGTCAACATTCTTCCTAAACTGAGGGGCCTAGAACTGGACACAGTACTCGAGGTGCGGCCTAACCAGTGCAGTGTACAGGGGCAGAATGCCCTCCCTGCTCCTGCTGGCCACACTGTTCCTGATACAGGCCAGGATGCCATTGGCCTTCTTGGCCACCTGGGTGCACTGCTGGCTCATGTTCAGCCAACCAGTACCACCAAGGTAGCTTTCGGTCTGGCTGCTCTCCAGCCACTCTGACCCCAGCCTGTAGTACTGCATGGAGTTGTTGTGGCCAAAGAGCAGCACCCAGTACTTAAAGGGGCTCTGCTCCAACCAGATGGAGGGGAGAGACAAATTGGTTTGTTGGACTGTAGAGAACCAACGGCCTGGCAAGTTGAACCCATGAGAGGATAAAGCTTTAGTAGATACAGGTGCTCAGTGTGCTCTGACACCATCAAACCATGAGTGGTTGAACCCATCTGTGTTTCTAGTGTGACAGGAGGATCCCCACGCCTGGATGTGTTGGAAGCTGAGTACTGGGATGCAAGCCACAGTTTGCTTTCACTAGGAAACCTGGAAGGATTCACTGGACTCAATTGCCCCAGAGGTGGAAACACAGCCCCAGCATTTGCAGCATTTGGAATGGGCATGGACTGATGCAGACTGTGCTGGAACAGAGTGGAGCTGCAGAGCACCTGCAGTGAGCAGCCCTCTGGGTACTGCAAAGCAACCTCCTGTGGAGTGAGAATGGACAGTGCCTGAGGTGTGCTGCTGATTGCTGCTGGGCATGGTGCAGATGGCACAGAATGAGGGCTTGGGAATATCAAAGGTTAAGTTGAAAATTTGCTGCCATTACTCCACACCACCCTGCCTCATGCCACCTTCACGGGGACAGTGCTGGCTGAAGCAAAGTACTACAGGGCCTGAAGCTCAGATTGCAACATCAGAAGCTTCCTGTTCTGGTTGCTGCTGTTGGGTTCTGGCTCTCAGCTGCTGGCTCTTTGCTGAGGGGGAGGGCTGTAGGGGTTGAACTCGTGGCTGCTGCTGCTCACTGTTCAGCTTCTTTCTGCAAACAGCCTCAGGTCAGTGTGCATTATGTGATCTCCTTTGGATTCAGCTCTTTTGATCTTATCTCAAGTCCTTATCTCAACCCAGAGGGTTTTTTGGTTCATGTGTGTGTTATTTTTCCCTCCCTTCTGTTTTGGGGGGGAACAGGCAGCTTAACCTCTTCTCAGCTCTGCAACCTGTTCCAGCCCCAACAGAAGCTTTCTGAGTTTTTCCAAAGATCTCCATGAGCTTCCCCCTACACCCTCCAAAGATCCCAAAAGTCAGTCCTAGGACCATCCAAATCCCAAGCACCTAAGATCACCTGAAAGCCCCTGAAGAATGCCTGTGAGATGCCCCTCAAGACTCCTCTGAGAACCTCATTTTCCCCTCCATGAACTGGGCACACAGCTCCACCCCATCCCTTGGGAGCAAATGCCTCCCAAAATTTGGGCATTGAGGCAGGGATATCTGAAATAAAAGCAAAGAGGCAGGATTTGGGTAACTTTTGGGGTTTATTGACACAATAGGGCAATGGACAGAGGGGTTCTTACCCCAGGTAGACACAAAGCATTGGGGAAGAACCAGACAGACCCTGGCAAAGTCCTGCCCAACTCCACTGGGAGCTCCAGCTATGCCGACTCAGCACTGTCATTGTTCTCATCAGCACTAATTGGTGTTCAGAAGGGCAGGAGGTGTTTGTTGCTGCTGGTGTCCCCAGTCCCTGAGAAGCACAAAGGAAAAAGGGATGGTTTTGGTGCTGGAAAGAACCTCTCAGAGTGGTCACGATTACCCAACAGATTCTAGGTGTATTTATGCCTCCCCTCCAGTTCAGGCTGCTCTCAGGTGTGGGTGCAGCGGTGCTTGTTGAGATTACACTTCCGGGTGAAGCTCCTACTGCATGCAGCACACGTGAAAGGCTTATCACCAGTGTGGGTGCGGCGGTGAGCAATGAGATGGCCCCTGCGGCTGATGTTCTTGCCACGGTCAGCACAAGTGAAAGGTTTCTCACCGGTGTGGGTGCGGTGGTGGTGAAAGATATCGCCCCTACGGCTGAAGGTCTTGCCGCACTCAGCACAGCTGAAAGCCTTCTCGCCAGTGTGCACACGACGGTGCTCTGTGAGGATTCCCTTCTGGGTGAAGCTCTTGCCGCAGTCGGTACAGCTGTAAGGCCTCTCACCGCTGTGGATGAGTTGGTGCTGGATGTATTTGGCGCTCGTGGTGAAGCTCTTGCCGCACTCGGCACAGGGGAACAGACGCTCTCCGGTGTGGATGCGGAGATGGATGAGGACAGTAGAGCTCTGTTTGAAACTCTTGCCGCAGTACCTGCAGGTGAAGGCCTTCTCACTGGTGTGGGTGAGGTGGTGGTAACTAAGATGAGAGATCTGCCTGAACCGCTTGCCACAGCTGTCACAGGAGAAGGGCCTCTCTCCAGTGTGGGTGAGGCAGTGCCGAGTGAGAGTGGCACGACGGATGAAGCCCTGTCCGCAGTCAGCACAGGTGAATGGTTTCTCTCCAGTGTGGGTGCGGTGGTGCTGGATGAGCTCAGAGTTCCATCTGAACCTCTTGCCACAGTCACCACAGACGAAGGGCCGGGAGCCAGGCTGGGGGCAGTGGTGCTTCATTGGCTCTGAGCCAGGTGGGAAGCTCTGCCCAAACTCAGGGCACTGATTCAGCTGTTTCGGTGACACTGAGGGACCTGCTCTGACTTCATCCTCCTCCATACATTCCTCCCCCTGGTGACCTTCATCATCATCATTATCCTTCTCTTCATAGTCATCATTCTTCACAACATCATCCTCCATCTTCTCTTTTTCCTGCTCCTCTCCCTTGGGACTGCACTTGGGCTTCTCCAACTTGATCTCTGGGTGCTGATTGTCCTCCCAGCTCTTTCCTGGGTCCTTCTGTGAGGCCATACTGGGGGAGGGAGGGGTCACAGCTGTGCAATAGGGAACATGGAAGCACCTGATCCCAGGACCTCAGACCCTGAGATCTTGCCTGGGTCATGACAGTCCCTGACTCCCAACACCTCCCAACACCCAGCTGGAGAAGAGAATGCAGAGGGGACCTCAAACCTTCAGTTTCTGCCACCGTGTGGGCTCGGACCTCTAATACCTGTGCTGAGACCCCAGGTTCCTGTGATAAGTGCCCTAAGGTACCCTGGGGCTTACAAGTGGTCTTGTCCCACTCTCCTCAAGCCTGGTGGCATTGGCAGGGTGGTTCCTGGCCCAGGCCCTGTCCTTTGATCTCTCCTGGCTCAGACAATGGAGGCAGCAGCACTGACCAAGGAAGACCAAACCACCTCCAACCTTCTCTCACCACCCTCCAGATCCCAACCCCCAAACATCACCTCCTGCTCACAACTCACCCCCAGCAGCCTGGAGCATTCCTCAACTCCCACAACACAAGATGTGCCTCAAAGCCCCTGGAGAGGTGAAATATGCTGGACAGGAGGAGGTGGAGGAGGTTGGGAGCTGCCCTGGGGGCCTGGGTTCCGGCTGTTAACCCACTCTGGGTTCCTTACCTGTTGGGCTGCTCCAAGGGACAGATCTGCAAACTGCTGTTCCCCAGCACACAGGGGCAGGGATGATGGAGAGAGGACACAGCCCCTGACAGAGAGAAGCAAAGGGCTCAGAGGAGAGCACTGACCTGCAAGCAATGGCTTAGCACTGCCCAGGACCACGCAGCACAGCTCAGCCTTGCTGGGGGCAGCTCCCAAGCCCAGCAGCACAGCCACAGCACACAGCCAGGGCTGATCAAGATGGGAGGCCTCAACAAGTGCAGACTCAGCTCCTTGCCCAACACACAGCCCCCAGCACACAGCTGCAGGCCAGCATCACAACACAACTGCCTCCACACAGCCTCTCCCAGCCCTTGCCTAAAGCTTCCTCCCATTGCCTGCCCAGGCCTCTGCTGCCTGCAGCTGCATTTGCCAGCAGATCTTGCTCTGGCCCCAGCTCTCCTCCCTGGCCCTGTCCCCCCTCACCCCCTTTGCTCAGCTCAGCTCTGCCCTGCACACACCTCTCTGATGGCCACTCCCCAAGAGAAGATCACAGCAGCCCTCAGGACACAAAGGGAGCTTCATGATCTCTGGAGATGCAGCAAAGGGGGAAGGGACTTGGGCAGCTTCCTGCTAAACCTCTTCAGCCCTCACTGGGATGCTGGAGGAGTCTCTGCCTCCTGCCCAAACCTCACACCTCCAGCACCCTTCACACACCTGCAGCCCAAAGACACTCACTGGAAAGGGTTTTGGCTTCCTTCTCTCCCTGACCATTTCTCTCAGCTTGCTCTTTGCAGCTCTCCTGGAGCTGCCACTCCACAGCCCCAAGAGAAAATGAGGTTGGATGGGAGGGCACAGTGCCCAGGGGCTGCTGTTCATCTCCCAGCTGACACATGCAGAGCTGCAGCACAATTCACTCCTTTCACCTCCTGAAATGCTGCCAGATTCTGCCATTCCCTGCACACACATTTGCCACCTGGGCCCTGGATCCTCTCCCCTTTTTGGGGGGACAAGGCCTAATTCCTGCCTGACCATTCCCAGGCCCTTCCCTCATTCCCAGCCCATCCATGGCCCTGCTGCCTTGGCTGTCCCCTGACCCTGTGTCCCCCATCTCCACTGCCACTGCAGCTGGAAGGGGGGAGTGGGAAATGCTGTGGCTGAGGAAGCCTCTAAGGAACTGGGCTGGAAGCAGCAGCACAAGGATGGAAGGGGCCTGAGACTAAAGGCTGGGATCAGCTGGAGGGCTGAAAGAACAGCACCAAACCAAGGAGGGGTTACAGATGAGGGCTGGGGAGGGAGCCTGCAGCCACCTCAGGCAGCAACTGAGGAGAGCAAGGGGGACAGAGAGGGAGTGAGACCTCAGGTGACTCCTGCCATGGGGGATGGCTGGGCTGTGTGGCTAGGAGCCCTGAGTGCCTGCTTGGGCTGTGCTGGATGTCAGGAGGGCTCAGGGGACTGTCCTGAGCCAGGCAGGGTTTGGGGCTTTGAGCTTCTGGGGTCAGCTGCTGCCAGCACCATTGGAGGTAGGAGCCAGGCAGAGCCTCACAGCTGCTGAACTAAGCCCTCCCACCCCCTGCAGCCTTCACCCTCCATCTCCCCATCCAGTGCTCCAGCTCCACTCACTTGTTGATCTCTGAGAGTCCCCAGGTCCCACCAAGGCTCCAAGGCTGATCTACACAGCCAGCAGGGCCCAACAGCAGTCCCTGGATGAGAGCATGGAGGAGAATCCCTGTGGTGGGTGGAAGGCACTGGGAGGTCTTACACCAGAGAGCAGAGACCTCCAGAAGGGACAGCAGTGTCCAGAGGGACACCACAAAGTGTCACCTATCTCAGTTCATTCCCACAAGGCCTGCACCCACTCTCTACAAAGAAACAGCACAGGCTCTCCAACCTCCTTTGCCCTTCCTCTCTGCTCCCAGCAACTTCTTCTGGGATCTCTCTCTGCAGAGGAGCTTTGAGGCCTTGGCAGTGCTGCCAACTGCGGCCTGGAGCCGCCTGGCTCACCTGGGAGCTGCCCAGCATCTGTAACTGCAGCTCTTGGGGATGGGGGAGGAGGGGCAGAGAGGCATGGGGGAGGGGGAAGGCATTTGGGGCCTGGGGCTCTGGCCTGGTTTGGTGGAGCTCTGGAGGCAGCTTTGGCCTAGGGAGGTTGCTTGGGTCCCGTGGCCCAGGCGCACTATGAATTGTTGTGGGTTTGATGCTTTGCACTGTAGGATGCAGCTCTGAACAGCACAGCCATGGGAACTGCCCAATTCCACCCAACCCTCTGGGCACAGCTTGGCAGCAACTCCTTTCACAAGGCTCAAAGAGAGCCTCTCTGCCTCCTGAAACCTAAGGCAATCCCCTGCAGAACAAGTTGGAGGAGCTCAAGGGGACAAGCTGCAGAGGGGGCCCAGGGCAACCTCCTGAGCTTCACCAAGAGCAAGGGCAGGGTCCTGCCCCTGGCCTGGCACAATCCTCACAAGCAGCACAGGCTGGGGGAGGAGGGCATAGGAAGCAGCCCTGCACAAAAGGACTGGGGGGTGCTGCTGGACAAGAAGCTGCACAGGAACAGACAGGGGGAGCCTGCAGCCCAGAAGACCAAGGGCAGCCTGGGCTGCACCAACAGCAGCAGGGCCAGAGATGGACAGAGGCCATCCTGGCACTTGGCTCTGCTCTGCTGAGGCTTCCCCTGCAGCACTGCAGCCAGCTCTGGAGCCCTCAGCACAGGAAGGACAGGGACCTGATGGAGAGGGCCCAGAGGAGGGACACAAAAATGAGCAGGGGCTTGCAGCAGCTCTGCTCCCAGGACAGGCTGAGGGAGCTGGGGGTGTTCAGCCTGCAGAGGAGAAGAGAAGACTCTGGGGAGACCTAAGAGTGACCTTCTGGTACCTGAAGGGGACTACAAGAAGGCTGCAGAGGGACTCTTTGCAAAGCCTGCAGGGACAGCACCAGAGGCAATGGCTTCCAACCAGAGCAGAGCAGATTGAGAGTGGAGGGGAGGAACAAGTTCTGCACCAGGAGGCTGCTGGAACACTGCAACAGGTTGCCCAGGGAGGGGCTTCAGGTCCCAGCCCTGCAGAGGTTCAAGCTCAGGCTGGACAGGGCTCTGGGCAACCTGAGCTAGTGCAGGATGTCCCTGCTGACTGCAGAGGGGCATGGACTGCATCACCTTTGCAGCTCCCTGACAACCCAAACCACTCCAGGAGTCTAGGAGTCTAAGGGCAGCCTCCAGGGAGAGCAGGAAAAAGAGGAGGCAGAGGAGGACAAGGAACAGGACAAGGAGGAGGAGAACCAAAATCCCTTCCCAACTCCTCCAAACCTCTGCCACATTCCTGGAAAGCTCTTCCAGCTCTGCAGAGTTCATTCTGCAGAGAGCTGAGGGAGTTTCTAGGCTCAGGGATGTGTTGCACACTCTGCACCAATGCTCCAGAAGCTTTCCAAGTGCCCTCCAAACCAGCAGCACAGCTCTGCTGGCACACAATGCCAGGCTGCAAGGGACCCCAAGGCTCAGCTGCTCCAACCTTGCCAGCTGACACTGGGCTTGAAAGGAGCTGGCCCAGCCCCCTGCCAAGCTGAGCCTTCCAGCTCTGCCCTGCAGGGGAATCCACCACTGCCCTGGGGAGATGATTCCAAGGGCTGACTGGGAGGGAAAAGCTTTTACCTCTGCAGGGCACTGCTCCACTTCAGCTCAACTCTTGCAGCAGCTCTTTGAGATCTGCCTTTGGAGCACCACAAACTCTGAAGCCCAGCAGTGCAAAGCAGCTCAGCTTCAACTTCCAACTGGCTGAATTGTCACATTTTAAATTCAAGGCAGGGGCCAAGCTCACAGACAGCCCCCAAGCTCAAGAACCAGCAACTAAGGTCAGAGCCAGCTCCCAAGCACAAGAAATCAGAAATGCAGAACCAGACCCCAGGCTCAAGACCCAGCTCCTAAGTTCACATCCATGCCCCAAGCTCACAGCCAGCAGCTAAGCTCAGAACCACTTCCCGAGCTCACAGCCAGCAGCTAAGGACAAAACCACTTCCCGAGCTCAAGAGCCAGCAGCTAAGGTCAGAACCACTTCCCGAGCTCACAGCCAGCAGCTAAGGTCAGAACCACTTCCCGAGCTCAAGAGCCAGCAGCTAAGGTCAGAAACACTTCCCGAGCTCGCAGCCAGCAGCTAAGGTCAGAAACACTTCCCGAGCTCACAGCCAGCAGCTAAGCTCAGAACCACTTCCCGAGCTCACAGCCAGCAGCTAAGCTCAGAACCACTTACCAGGCTCAAGAGCCAGCACCTAAGGTCAGAACCACTTCCCGAGCTCAAGAGCCAGCACCTAAGGTCAGAACCACTTCCCGAGCTCGCAGCCAGCAGCTAAGCTCAGAACCACTTCCCGAGCTCACAGCCAGCAGCTAAGGTCAGAACCACTTCCCGAGCTCACAGCCAGCAGCTAAGGTCAGAACCACTTCCCGAGCTCACAGCCAGCAGATAAGGTCAGAACCACTTCCCGAGCTCACAGCCAGCAGCTAAGGTCAGAACCACTTCCCAAGCTCACAGCCAGCAGCTAAGGGCAGAACCACTTCCCGAGCTCACCGCCAGCAGCTAACCTCAGAACCACTTCCCGAGCTCACAGCCACCAGCTAAGGTCAGAACCACTTCCCGAGCTCACAGCCACCAGCTAAGGTCAGAACCACTTCCCAAGCTCACAGCCAGCAGCTAAGCTCAGAACCACTTCCCAAGCTCACAGCCAGCAGCTAAGGTCAGAACCACTTCCCAAGCTCACAGCCAGCAGCTAAGGTCAGAACCACTTCCCGAGCTCACAGCCAGCAGCTAAGGTCAGAACCACATCCCGAGCTCAAGAGCCAGCAGTTAAGGTCAGAAGCACTTCCCGAGCTCACAGGCAGCAGCTAAGCTCAGAAACACATCCTGAGCTCACAGCCAGCAGCTAAGCTCAGAACCACTTCCTGAGCTCAAGAGCCAGCAGCTAAGCTCAGAACCACTTCCCGAGCTCAAGAGCCAGCAGCTAAGGTCAGAACCACTTCCCGAGCTCACAGCCAGCAGCTAAGCTCAGAACCACTTACCAGGCTCAAGAGCCAGCACCTAAGGTCAGAACCACTTCCCGAGCTCAAGAGCCAGCACCTAAGGTCAGAACCACTTCCCGAGCTCGCAGCCAGCAGCTAAGCTCAGAACCACTTCCCGAGCTCACAGCCAGCAGCTAAGGTCAGAACCACTTCCCGAGCTCACAGCCAGCAGCTAAGGTCAGAACCACTTCCCGAGCTCACAGCCAGCAGATAAGGTCAGAACCACTTCCCAAGCTCACAGCCAGCAGCTAAGCTCAGAACCACTTCCCAAGCTCACAGCCAGCAGCTAAGCTCAGAACCACTTCCCAAGCTCACAGCCAGCAGCTAAGGTCAGAACCACATCCCAAGCTCACAGCCAGCAGCTAAGGTCAGAACCACTTCCCAAGCTCACAGCCAGCAGCTAAGGTCAGAACCACTTCCCAAGCTCACAGCCAGCAGCTAAGGGCAGAACCACTTCCCGAGCTCACCGCCAGCAGCTAACCTCAGAACCACTTCCCGAGCTCACAGCCACCAGCTAAGGTCAGAACCACTTCCCGAGCTCACAGCCACCAGCTAAGGTCAGAACCACTTCCCAAGCTCACAGCCAGCAGCTAAGCTCAGAACCACTTCCCAAGCTCACAGCCAGCAGCTAAGGTCAGAACCACTTCCCGAGCTCACAGCCAGCAGCTAAGGTCAGAACCACTTCCCGAGCTCACAGCCAGCAGCTAAGCTCAGAACCACTTCCCGAGCTCAAAGCCAGCAGCTAAGGTCAGAACCACTTCCCGAGCTCACAGCCAGCAGCTAAGGTCAGAACCACTTCCCGAGCTCAAAGCCAGCAGCTAAGGTCACAGAACCACTTCCCGAGCTCAAGAGCCAGCAGCTAAGGTCAGAACACTTCCCCAGCCCCCAGGCTCAAGAACCCAGATCAAAATTGCAGCTCCCAGCTGAGACCCCGATCCCAAGGTTGAGAACCAGCAACTCAGCTCACCCCCAGCCCCAGGCTCAGAGTCACTTTCACAACTTTGCTTATTATCTCAAGTTCCCTTCATTGCAGTTCTGCTAAGTGTCCACATTGAAGCATTCAGAGAATGCTTTGGCCTGGAAGGGACCGCAAAGATCAGACAGCTCCAACCCCCTGCCATGCCCACAGACACCTTCCACCACACCAGGCTGCTCAAGCCCTCAGCCAACCTCACCCTCAGCACCTCCAGGGAGGGGGCAGCCAGCACCTCCCTGCCCAACCTGCTCCAGGCTCTCACCACCCCCACTCCAAACTATTGCCTCCCAAGCTCCACTCCAAATCTGCCCTCCTCAGCCTTCAATCCACTCCTCCTCAGCCCATCACTCCCAGCCCCTCACAAAAGTCCCTCCCCAGCTCTCCTGCAGCCCCCAGCAGCTACCACAAGGCTGCTCCACCCTCTCCCCACAGCCTTCTCCTCTCCAGCCTCCACAGACACAACTCTTACAGCCCACCCCCACAGGGGAGCTGCCACAGCCCTCCCTCCACCCCCATGGCCTCCTCTGCACCCCCTCCAACAGCTCAACCTCCTGCCCCCCTCCTGGGGGCACCAGAACTGCACACAGCACTCCATCTGGCACCACAGAATGCTGCCAGCACAGAAACCATTGCAGCAAAAGCCTCAAGCTGTGCTCAGCTGCCAAACCAAAGGGAGCTGAACCTGGCCACAAGAGAAAGGACCAAACTGAGCCAAGAGACTGATCCAGCACCCAAGGCTGCACAAAACAACCAGCAGCAAAAGCTCCTCCTGCCCTGAGCCTTTCTGTGCTCAGGAGGCCTGCAGAGAAACTGAGAATCACTCTCCAACCCCCCAGGGAATCTTTGTGCCTCAAGAGCTTGCAGAGCACAGAGGCCTCGGATGCCACCACCCCCAGCACAGCCAAACCCAGCTGAGCCCAGCCCCAGGCGCTCCTCAGCTCAGGCTCAGCACAGCCCCCACGCCTGACACCCCCACGGCACCCAGCACACAGCCTGCCCACAGCTCCCCCCCGCGCCTGGCCCTCAGCCCAGCCGCTGCCCTTCAGCACAGCAGCCGCCCGGCAGCTGCCGCCACAAAGCCTCCGACCCCCCAGGGCTCCCCCACACCCCCCCACAGCAGCCTCTGCTGCCAGCCACCCCCCACGCTCACCACCACCTCTCCTGCACACAGCAGCCCCCACAGCGCCGCTGCCAGCTCAGCTCTGCTGCCAGCCCAGCCCCCAGCACAGGGACACAGGGACACAGGGCCAGGGCCAGCCCCTGCAGCCCACCCATGGCTCCGCCTGCAGCACAGCAGCAGCCAAAGGGGGCCTGCAGCTGCCCCGAGCAGGGGGAGGCAGCAGCACAGCCCCGCAAGGAGCCCCCAAACACACCCACCCCGACCCAGCCCCGCACACAGCTCCCCACACCCGCACCCACCCCCTCGCAGCACCTCAGCGCTCCCCACTCCAAGCCTCCCCACCCCGACCCACCCCACAGCCACACACAGCCTCCCCCAGCACCAACAACTCCTACCCCCAACCCCACACAGCCCCACGGGCTCCTGCCCAGCCCCTCACACGCCCCTCTCGGCCCCCAAGCCCCCACCCAACCGAACAGACGCCCCCACAGCCGCACAGCCCCCCCCGACCACCCCCCACAGCCCCACGGACACCAGCCCCACCCCTCACGGCTCCCTCCTCCAGCCCAGCTCCAGGACACAGCCCTCAGCCCCAGGGCATCCCAATGCCGACCCCAGGAGCCGCTCCCCCGAGCCCCAAGGGATCCCCACCCCAGCATCCCCCACTCTGCCCCGCGGCTGCCCACACCTACCCCACAGCCCAGGCCCGAGGGGCGCGGAGCAGCAGCGAGAGGCAGGAGGCAGAGCTCGGAGCAGAGGCAGCTGCCGCCTGCCGTCCCCTGCAGCCTCCTGGCAGCCTGGGCGAGCAGAGAGCGATGCGAGGGAGGCCCCGAAGCGGCCACGCTGCAGCCCGGCGGAGGCGGGGGCTGGGGCCGCAGAGGAAGTCCCGCCCACGGGCGGGCAGCCGTAGCCAATGAGAGGCGGCGGGAGCGCGGCAGCTCCTCCCCCTGCTGGCTGCCGAGGCACAGCGAGGAGCTGCCGCTGCCGGCCGCGGCCGCCATTGTTGCTGCCCCGTGGGGAGCGGCAGCGGGGCCGGAGCGCGGCAGAAGTGCCGGAGGTGCTGGCGGGCGAGCGGCAGCTGCCGGCTGGGGAGCTGCGGCGGGGCGGGAGGGGCTGAGGGGGCCGGGGAGCGCTGCGGGCGGCGGCAGCGGAGCGGGGAAGGCTCTGGGCGGGCCCCGGGGCATGCTGAGAGCCGGGGAGCGCTGAGCTGCTGGGCCCCGGCGCTGCGCGGGGCGTGCGGAGCTCAGGCTTGAGGTTTTCCTTCCTCCCTTGGTGTTTGAGTCCCCAGGTTCCCACCGCCTGCTGCGGAACATCTTGGGGCTGCCTCCAGCCCTCGCAGCAGCCTCTCTCGGGTTGCAATCAACTTGGGTTGGGCTCAGGTCGGCTTTGAGCTTTTTCCCTTCGGCTGTGAGCTGAAGGCAGCTCAGGAAGAAAGTTCTGACTGCAGCTGCAGAGAGAGGACTTGGGGCCGCAGGAGGAAGCTTGAGGAGGGGTTTGGAGGAGCCCAGAGCGCTTGTGCAGGGCAGAGACACAAAGAGGTCCCTGAGCCGTAGCCGCCGTCCCTGGCGCTCCCCGGCCCCCGCAGCCCCTCCCGCCCCGCCGCACCTCACGACCCCGCAGCTCTGTCGCGACAGCGATGTCGGCGCGCACAGCCCAGGCGCTGCTCCAGCGCTCCGCAGCCTCTGGCCTGGAGGCAGCCCCAATGGTGCGCGCGGCCGGCAGGGGCGGTTCCCTGCGGAGACTTGGGGGCGTGGTTGGGCTGTTTCGGCGGCTCTGATTGGCTGCGGCTGCCCGGCCGTGGGGGCAGCAATGGCGGCCGCGGCCGGCAGCGGCAGCTCCTCGCTGTGCCTCGGCAGCGCCCAGGGGGAGGAGCTGCCGCGCTCTGGTCTCTTCTGATTGGCTGCAGCCGCCCGCCCGTGGGCGGGACTTCCATTGCAGGCTGGGAGCTGCTTCCGCTCCCCGTCACACGTGGCCGCAGCAGCCGGAGGGGCCGGGCCGGGGTCTCCCTCCCAGCGCTCTGTGCTCGGCAGCAGCCTGCCGGGGCCGGCGGCTCCCTGTGCGCTGAGCTCTTCCTCCTCCTCCTCCTGCTCTGCTTCGCTCTTGTGCCGGGGTCCAGGTGGGGTGAGGGAGTCTGTGGGGCTGAGTTGGGGGTGGTGGGGTGGGGATGAGGGAATGGTCTGTGGGGGCTGCGAGGGGTCGGGAGGGTCGGTTGGGTTGGGAAAGGGTTTGTGGGGCAGGGGTCGGTGGGGCTGGGGCGGGGAGACCCTGTACGGGGATCTAGGGGGAATCGGTGGGGTTTGGTTGGGGGCTTCTGCGAATATGTGGGGGGGTTCCGTGGGATACGGGGGAGATCCGTGGGGTACGGGGTGGGGGTGGGTCTGTGGGGTCCGGGGGAGCTCTGCAAGCTTGGCGCTTGGGGCCTGTGCGGTTTGGGGGTGGGGTCGCTGTGATTGTGGGGACCTCTGTGTGGCTGTGGGGGTCTGCGGTGTTGGGGGTGGTCGTGGGGGGGGCTGTGGGGTAGGGCAGAGGTGTGCAGGGTCGGTGAGGATCGTCTGTGCTGTGGGGGGTGGGGTTGAGGTGGGGGATCGGTGGGGTTCCTTGTGCTGCTGCCTCCCCCTGCTCGGGGCAGCTGCAGACCCCCTCTGGTTGCTGCTGTGTTGCAGCAGGAGCCATTGGGCTGGGGTCAGCTGTGGGGCGGTTTGGCTGTGCTGGGGGTGGTGGCATCCGAGGCCTCTGTGCTCTGCAAGCTCTGGAGGCACAAAGATTCCCTGGGGGGTTGCAGAGTGATTCTCAGTTTCTCTGCAGGCCTCCTGAGCACAGAAAGGCTCAGGGCAGGAGGAGCTTTTGCTGCTGGTTGTTTTGTGCAGCCTTGGGTGTTGGATCAGTCTCTTGGCTCAGTTTGGTCCTTTCTCTTGGGGCCAGGTTCAGCTCCCTTTGGTTTGGCAGCTGAGCACAGCTTGAGGCTTTTGCTGCAATGGTTTCTGTGCTGGCAGCATTCTGTGGTGCCAGCTGGAGTGCTGTGTGCAGCTCTGGTGCCCCCAGGAGGGGGGCAGGAGGTTGAGCTGTTGGAGGGGCTGTGTAGGAGGCCATGGGGGTGGTGGGAGGGCTGTGGCAGCTCCCCTGTGGGGGTGGGCTGTAAGAGTTGTGTCTGTTAAGGCTGGAGAGGAGAAGGCTGTGGGGAGAGGTTGGAGCAGCCTTGTGGTAGCTGCTGGGGGCTGCAGGAGAGCTGGGGAGGGACTTTTGTGAGGGGCTGGGAGTGATGGGCTGAGGGGGACTGGATTGAAGGCTGAGGAGGGCAGATTTGGAGTGGAGCTTGGGAGGCAATAGTTTGGAGTGGGGGTGGTGAGAGCCTGGAGCAGGTTGGGCAGGGAGGTGCTGGCTGCCCCCTCCCTGGAGGTGCTGAGGGTGAGGTTGGCTGAGGGCTTGAGCAGCCTGGTGTGGTGGAAGGTGTCTGTGGGCATGGCAGGGGGTTGGAGCTGTCTGATCTTTGGGGTCCCTTCCAGCCCAAAGCATTCTCTGAAGGCTTCGATTTGGACACTTAGCAGAACTGCAATGAAGGGAACTTGAGATAAGCAAAGTTGTGAAAGTGACTCTGAGCCTGGGGCTGGGGGTGAGCTGAGTTGCTGGTTCTTAGCTTGGGAGCTGCATCTGAGCTTGGGATCTGGGTCTGCACTTTTGATCTGGGCCTGAGCTTGAAGGTTGGGCCTGAGCTTGAGGGCCTGGTCTGAACTTTGGAGCTGCTTCCTAGCATGGGAGCTGGGTCTGAGCTTGGGATCTGGGTCTGCATTTTGATCTGTGTCTGAGCCTGGGAGCTGTGTCTGAGCTTAGTGGCTGATTCTTGAGCTTGGTAGCTGCATCTGAGCTTTGGATCCGATTCTGCCCTTTTGGTCTGGCAGTGAGCTTGGAGGCTGCTTCTGGGCTTGAGATGTTGGTCTGAGCCTGGGGGCTGCATCTGAGCTTGGGAGCTGCTTCTGAACATGGGAGCTGGCTCTGAGCTTGGGAGCTGCTTCTGCACTCTTGATCTGTCTCCAGAGCTTGGGGTCTGTCTGTGAGCTTGGGGTCTGGTCCTGCAATTTTCATCTGGGTCTGAGCTTTGGAGCTGTTTCTGGACTTTTGATCTGCCTCTGAGCTTGGGAGCTGGCTCTGAGCTTATTTGCTGGCTGTGACCTTGGGAGCTGCTTCTGACCTTGGGAAGTGATTCTGAGGTTAATTGCTGGCTCTGAGTTTGGGAGCTGGCTCTGAGTTTATATGCTGGTTCTTGAACATGGTAGCTGCATCTGAGCTTGGGGGCTGGTTCTGCCCTTCTGATCTGGGCCTGAGCTTGGGGGCTGGTTCTGCCCTTCTGATCTGGGCCTGAGCTTGGGGGCTGGTTCTGCCCTTCTGATCTGGGCCTGAGCTTGGGGGCTGGTTCTGCCCTTTTGATCTGGGCCTGAGCTTGGGGGCTGGTTCTGCCCTTTTGATCTGGGCCTGAGCTTGGGGGCTGGTTCTGCCCTTCTGATCTGGGCCTGAGCTTGGGGGCTGGCTCTAAGCTTGGGAAGTGGTTCTGAGCATATTTGCTGGTTCTTGAGCTTGGGAGCTGCATTTGAGCTTGGGATCTGGTTCTGCACTGTTGATCTGTGTCTGAGCTTGCGATGTTGTTCTCAACTCCGTTGCTGGCTGTGAGCTTGGGAAGTTGTTCTAAGCATGGGAACCAGGAGGGAGCTTCTGAGCTGGGTGTGAGCCTGGCCCCTGCCTTGAATTTAGAATGTGAGAGTTCAGCCAGTTGGAAGCTGAAGCTGAGCTGCTTTGCACTGCAGGGCTTCAGAGTTTGTGGTGCTCCAAAGGCAGATCTCAAAGAGCTGCTGCAAGAGTTGAGCTGAAGTGGAGCAGTGCCCTGCAGAGGCAAAAGCTTTTCCCTCCCAGTCAGCCCTTGGAATCATCTCCCCAGGGCAGTGGTGGATTCCCCTGCAGGGCAGAGTTGGAAGGCTCAGCTTGGCAGGGGGCTGGGCCAGCTCCTTTCAAGCCCAGTGTCAGCTGGCAAGGTTGGAGCAGCTGAGCCTTGAGGTCCCTTGCAGCCTGGCATTGTGTGCCAGCAGAGCTGTGCTGCTGGTTTGGAGGGCACTTGGAAAGCTTCTGGAGCATTGGTGCAGAGTGTGCAACACATCCCTGAGCCTAGAAACTCCCTCAGCTCTCTGCAGAATGAACTCTGCAGAGCTGGAAGAGCTTTCCAGGAATGTGGCAGAGGTGTGGAGGAGTTGGGAAGGGATTTTGGTTCTCCTCCTCCTTGTCCTCTTCCTTGTCCTCCTCTGCCTCCTCTTTTTCCTGCTCTCCCTGGAGGCTGCCCTTAGACTCCTAGACTCCTGGAGTGGTTTGGGTTGTCAGGGAGCTGCAAAGGTGATGCAGTCCAAGCCCCTCTGCAGTCAGCAGGGACATCCTGCACTAGCTCAGGTTGCCCAGAGCCCTGTCCAGCCTGAGCTTGAACCTCTGCAGGGCTGGGACCTCAAGCCCCTCCCTGGGCAACCTGTTGCAGTGTTCCAGCAGCCTCCTGGTGCAGAACTTGTTCCTCCCCTCCACTCTCAATCTGCTCTGCTCTGGTTTGAAGCCATTGCCTGTGGTGCTGTCCCTGCAGGCTTTGCAAAGAGTCCCTCTGCAGCCTTCTTGTAGCCCCCTTCAGGTACCAGAAGGTCACTCTTAGGTCTCCCCAGAGCCTTCTCTTCTCCTCTGCAGGCTGAACACCCCCAGCTCCCTCAGCCTGTCCTGGTAGCAGAGCTGCTGCAAGCCCCTGCTCATTTTTGTGTCCCTCCTCTGGGCCCTCTCCATCAGGTCCCTGTCCTTCCTGTGTTGAGGGCTCCAGAGCTGGCTGCAGTGCTGCAGGTGAAGCCTCAGCAGAGCAGAGCCAAGTGTCAGGATGGCCTCTGTCCATCTCTGGCCCTGCTGCTTTTGGTGCAGCCCAGGCTGCCCTTGGCCTTGTGGGCTGCAGGCTCCCCCTGTCTGTTCCTGTGCAGCTTCTTGTCCAGCAGCCCCCCCCAGTCCTTTTGTGCAGGGCTGCTTCCTATCCCCTCCTTCCCCAGCCTGTGCTACTTGTGAGGATTGTGCCAGGCCAGAGGCAGGACCATGGCAGAACTCAGCTGGGGTCTCACTCCCTCTCTGTCCCCCTTGCTCTCCTCAGTTGCTGCCTGAGGTGTCTGCAGGGTCCCTCCCCAGCCCTCATCTGTAACCCCCCCTTGGCTTGGTGCTGTTCTTTCAGCCCTCCAGCTGATCCCAGCCTTTAGTCTCAGGCCCCTTCCATCCTTGTGCTGCTGCTTCCAGCCCAGTTCCTTAGAGGCTTCCTCAGCCACAGCATTTCCCACTCCACCCTTCCAGGGGCAGTGGCAGTGGAGGTGGGGGACACAGGGCCATGGGACAGCCAAGGCAGCAGGGCCATGGATGGGCTGGGACTGAGGAAAGGGCCTGGGAATGTCAGGCAGGAATTAGGTGTTGACCCCCCAAAAGAGGACAAGTTACAGGTCCTAGGTGGCAAATGTGTGTGCAGGGCATGGCAGAATCTGGCAGCATTTGAGGAGGTGAAAGGAGTGAATTGTGCTGCAGCTCTGCATGTGTCAGCTGGGAGATGAACAGCAGCCCCTGGGCACTGTGCCCTCCCATCCAACCTCATTTTCTCTTGGGGATGTGGAGTGGCAGCTCCAGGAGATCTGCAAAGAGCCAGCTGAGAGAAATGGTCAGGGAGAGAAGGAAGCCAAACCCTTTCCAGTGAGTGTCTTTGGGCTGCAGGTGTGTGAAGGGTGCTGGAGGTGTGAGGTTTGGGCAGGAGGCAGAGACTCCTCCAGCATCCCAGTGAGGGCTGAAGAGGTTTGGCAAGAAGCTGCCCAAGTCCCTTCCCCTTTTGCTGCATCTCCAGAGATCATGAGCTCCCTTTGTGTGTGTCCTGAGGGCTGCTCTGATCTTCTCTTGGGGAGTGGGCAGCAGAAAGGTGTGTGCAGGGCAGAGCTGGGCACAGAGTGGGTGTGGTGGGGGCAGGACCATGGAGGAGAGGTGGGACCAGAGCAAGATGTGCTGGCAAATGCAGCTGCAGGCAGCAGAGCCCTGGGCAGGCACTAAGGGCTGGGAGAGGCTGTGTGGAGGCAGCTGTGTTGTGGTGCTGGCCTGCAGCTGTGTGCTGGAGGCTGTGTGCTGGGCAAGGAGCTGAGTCTGCACTTGTTGAGGCCTCCCATCTTGATCAGCCCTGGCTGTGTGCTGTTACTGTGCTGCTGGGCTTGGGAGCTGCCCCCAGCAAGGCTGAGCTGTGCTGCCTGGTCCTGGGCAGTGCTGAGCCATTCCTTACAGGTCAGTGCTCTCCTCTGAGCCTTTTGCTTCTCTCTGTCAGGGGCTGTGTCCCTCTCTCTATAAGCCTTGCCTGTGTGTGCTGGGGAAGAGCAGAGTCTTCAGATCTGCCCCTTGGACCAGGCCATTAAGGAACCCAGAGTTGGGCAACATCAGGACCCCGGCTCCCAGGGCAGCTCCCAACAGCTGTGGTGGGAGTAGGGGACCCCTCACATGGTTGGGGGTCTGATGTGTGGCAGGAGGCTTGGGATGTGGAGGGTGGTGAGAGAAGGTGGAGGTGGTTTGGTGTTCCTTGTTCCCAGCCCCCAGGGTACCTCTTAACCTCTTCCAGCTCTTCCTGCCCACCACATTTCACCCCTCCAGGGGCTCTGAGGGACATCAGCTGTAGTGGGTGTCTGGGAATTCCCCAGGCTAGTGGGGGTCAGTTGTGTGGCAGGAGGAGATGTTTGGGGTTGGGATGTGGAGGGTGGTGGGAGAAGGTTGGAGGTGGTTTGGTCTTTCATTGGTCAGTGCTGCTACCTCTCTTTGAGCCAGGAGAGATCAAAGGACAGGGCCTGGGCCAGGAACCACCCTGCCAATGCTGCCAGGCTCGAGCTGTGTAGGACAAAACCCCTTGTAAATCCCAGGGTACCTCAGGCTACTGATCACAGGAACCTGGGGTCTCAGCACAGGTATTGGAGGTCTGAGCCCACACTGTGGCAGAAACTGAAGGTTTGAGGTCCCCTCTGCATTCTTTCCTCCAGCTGGGTGTTGGGAGGTGTTGGGAGTCAGGGACTATTATGACCCACACAGGATCTCAGGGTTTGAGGTCCTGGGCTCAGGTGCTTCCATCTTCCGTATTTCAGAGCTGTGACCCCTTCCTGCCACAGTATGACCTCACGGAAGGACCCAGACAAGAGCTGGGAGGAGAAGCAGCACCCAGAGATCAAGTTGGAGCAGTCAAAGTTCAGCCTGAAGGGAGAGGAGGAGGAAGAGGAAAAAGAGGACAAGATGGAGGATGATGCTGAGAAGAATGATGACTATGAAGAGGAGGATAATGATGATGATGAAGGTGACCAGGATGAGGGGGAGGAATGTATGGAGGAGGATGAAGTCAGAGCAGGTCCCTCAGTGTCACCGAAACAGCTGAGTCAGTGCCTTGAGTGTGGGCAGAGCTTCCCACCTGGCTCAGAGCCAGTGAAGCACCACTGCCCGCAGCCTGGCTCCCGGCCCTTCGTCTGTGGTGACTGTGGCAAGAGGTTCAGCTGGAACTCAAACCTCATCCGGCACCGCCGCACCCACACTGGAGAGAAACCATTCACCTGTGCTGCCTGCAGCCAGAGCTTCACCCAGCGCTCCAATCTCATCCGGCACTGCCGCACCCACACTGGAGAGAAACCATTCACCTGTGCTGACTGCGGCCAGAGCTTCACCCAGCGCGGCCATCTCACCCAGCACTGCCTCACCCACACTGGAGAGAGGCCCTTCTCTTGTGACAGCTGTGGCAAGCGCTTCAGGCACATGGCTCATCTTAGGCAACACCACCTCACCCACACCAATGAGAAGTCCTTCACCTGCAGAGACTGCGGCAAGAGCTTCAACCACAGCTCCACTCTCACCATCCATCGCCGCATCCACACCGGAGAGCATCTGTTCCCCTGTGCTGAGTGCGGCAAGAGCTTCACCACGAGCACTCGACTCATCCGGCACCAACTCATCCACAGCGCTGAGAAGCCCTACAGCTGTGCCGACTGTGGCAAGAGATTCACCCAGAAGGTACAGCTCACAGAGCACCGTCGTGTGCACACTGGCGAGTCATTCAGCTGTGCTGAGTGCGGCAAGGCCTTCAGCCATAGGGGCACTCTCATTCACCACCGCCGCACCCACACTGGTGAGAAACCTTTCACCTGTTCTGCCTGTGGCAAGAGTTTCAGCCGCAGGAGCCATCTCATTCGCCACTGCTGCACCCACACCGGTGAGAGACCGTTTACCTGTGCTGACTGTGGCAAGAGGTTCAGCCGCAGGGGCAATCTCATTGCTCACCGCCGCACCCATACTGGTGAGAAACATTTCACTTGTGCTGACTGTGGGAAGAGCTTCAGCCGCAGTGACCATCTCATTGGTCACCGCCGCACCCACACAGGTGAGAAGCCGTTCACCTGTGCTGACTGTGGCAAGAGCTTCAGCCGCAGGGACACTCTCATTGTTCACCGCCGCACCCACACCGGTGAGAAACCGTACACCTGTGCTGACTGTGGGAAGAGCTTCACCCAGACGGTAACCCTCAACAAGCACCGCTGCACCCACACCAGAGAGCAGCCTGCACTGTAGGGGGCATAAATCCACCTAGACTCGGCTGGGTAATCGTGACCCCTCTGAGAGAGCCTTTCAGGCACCAAAATCATCCCTTTTTCCTTTGCAGTTCTCAGGGGCTGGGGACACCAGCAGCAGCAAACACCTCCTGCCCTTCTGAACACCAATTATTGCTAATGAGAACAATTACAGTGCTGAGTCGGCACAGCTGGAGCTCCCAGTGAAGCTGGGCAGGGCTTTGCCAGGGTCTGCCTGGTTCTTCCCCAAAGCTTTGTGTCTCCCTGGGGTAAGAACCTCCCTGTACATTGACCAATTGTGTCAATAAACCCCAAAAGTTACCCAAATCCTCTCTGCTTTTATTTCAGATATCCCTGCCTCAATTCCCCAAATTTGGGGGCATCTGCTCTGAAGGGTTGGGGTGGAGATGTGTGCCCAGTTCAAGGAGGGGAAAATGAGGTTCTCAGAGGAGTCTTGAGGTGCATCTCAGAGTCTTTCTTCAGGGGCTTTCAGGTGATCTCAGGTGTTTGGGATTTGGATGGTCCTAGGATTGACTTTAGGGATCTTTGGAGGGTGTAGGGGGAAGCTGATGGAGATCTTTGGAAGAACTCTGGAAGCTTCTGTTGGCTTTCTACTATGGGGCTGGAACAGGTTGAAGAGCTGAGAAGAGGTTAAGCTGCCTGTTCCCCCCAAAAACAGAAGGGAGGGAAAAATAACACACACACAAATCAAAAAACCCTCTGGGTTGAGATAAGGACTTGAGACAGCATCAAGAGAGCTGAATCCAAAGGAGATCCCATAATGCACACTGACCTGAGGCTGGTTGCAGAAAGAAGCACAGCAGTGAGCAGCAGCGGCCAGGAGTTCGATCCCTACAGCCCTCCAGCAGCAACCAGAACAGGAAGCCTCTGATGTTGCAATCTGAGCTTCAGGTCCTGTAGTACTTTGCTCCAGCCAGCACTGTCCCTGTGAAGGTGGCATGAGGCAGGGTGGAGTAATGGCAGCAAATTTCCAACTTAACCTTTGATATTGCCAAGCCCTCATTCTGTGCCATCTGCACCCTGCCCAGCAGCGATCAGCAGCACACCTCAGGCACTGTCCATTCTCACTCCACAGGAGGTGGCTTTGCAGGACCCAGAGGGCTGCTCACTGCAGGTGCTCTGCAGCTCCACTCTGTTCCAGCACGGTCTGGATCAGTCCATGCCCAGTCCAAATGCTGCAAATGCTGGGGCTGTGTTTCCAGCTCTGGGGCAATCTGGGTCCAGTGACTCCTTCCATGCCTCCAAGTGAAAGCAAACTGTGGCTTGCATCCCAGTACTCAGCTTCCAACACATCCAGGTGTGGGGATCCTCCTGTCACACCAGAAACACAGATGGGTGCCACCCCTCATGCTTTGATGGTGTCAGAGCACTCTGGGCACCTGTATCTACTAAAGCTTTATCCTCTCATGGGTTCAACTTGCCAGGCCATTGGTTCTGTGAGGTCCAACAAACCAATTTGTCTCTCCCCTCCATCTGGTTGGAGGCAGAGCCCCTCTAAGTGCCAGGTGCTGCTCTTTGGCCACAACAACCCCATGCAGTGCTACAGGCTGGGGTCAGAGTGGCTGGAGAGCAGCCAGACAAAAAGTGACCTTGGTGGTACTGGTTGGTAGTAGGCTGAACATGAGCCAGCAGTGCACTCAGAAGTGTGCCCTAACTTGTCACTGCCTTTCCCTCCTTGCACAGGTCTCCATGGCCAGAGGCAGCAGATGGCCAACAGCAGCTCCAGCACCCACTTCCTCCTCCTGCCATTCCCAGGCACAAGGCAGCTGCAGCTCCTGCACTTCTGCCTCTTCCTGGCCATCTACCTGGCTGCCCTGCTGGGCAATGGCCTCATCATCAGCACCATAGCCTGGGACCACCACCTCCACACCCCCATGTACTTCTTCCTCCTCAACCTTGCCCTCCTTGACCTGGGTGCCATCTCCACCACTGTGCCCAAATCCATGGCCAATTCCCTGAGGGACAGCAAGAACATCTCTTATGCAGGATGTGTTCCTCAGGTCTTTCTCTTCCCCTTTTTCATTTCAGCAGAGTATTTTCTCCTCACCACCATGTCCTACGATCGCTACGTTGCCGTCTGCAGACCCCTGCACTATGAGACCCTCCTGGGCAGCAGAGTTTGTCTCCACCTGGCAGCAGCTGCCTGGGCCTGTGGGGTTCTTTATGGTCTGCTGCACACAGCCAATACATTTTCCCTGCCCCTCTGCCAGGGCAATGTTCTGGAGCAGTTCTTCTGTGAAATCCCCCAGATCCTAAAGCTCTCCTGCTCCACCTCCTACCTCAGGGAATTTTGGGTTCTTGTTGCCAGTTTCTGTTTATTCTTTGTATGTTTCATGTTGATTGTGGTGTCCTATGTGCAGATCTTCAGGGCAGTGCTGAGGATCCTGTGGTGGTGTGAAAGGAAAGGCTCTGCTTTCCCTCCCCCACTGAGAAAGAAACAGCGGCTAAAACTGAGTCGGAGAAATTAGTATATTTTACAAGGAAACAGATTCTATGTAACACAACAAATACAGGTATTTTACAATATATACAGGAATATACAGCAAATAAACACAGTCAGAAACCAGACCCCCAACAGAGGGGGCTTCCCCCTGTGCCCCCTTCACCCCCCTACCTCCCTTCTCCCCCAAAGAGGTAGAAGACGAGAAGAAAGGGGAGTTAGTACAGCAGACAGAGGCCTATGCACAGGGAATTAGTTCTTATCTTAGTTGGCCAGAATCCCAGAAGCAGAATCCAGCCGAAAGGGACAGCGAAGGAAGGAAGACTGAGAGAAAGTCCCAGCTCTCCTGGGTCTAACCTCACCTCCCACAATCCTACCAATGAAATTAATTTAGAATACCAAAATATTTTATAAACATTTAGCCAGTGTGCCCCTTTCTTAAAGGCACAGCATCAAACGGCCACAGTCCACACCTTCTAAACAATTTCATTGGTCGTTCGCACTGTCCATCCAATCGGAAACCATATTTACAGTTCGTGAGTAAAGTTCATAGTCCGTTCCGGCTATACTCAGATGTAGATGATTCAGAAGTCCAAAAAAGTCAAGAAATAAGAAAATGGAAACCAGCTTGTCTCTCTGCAGAAGAAGTGAAGAAAAGGGAAACAGGAACACAGGGACTCTCAGTTGAGTCAGGGCTCTCAGGGTTCTCAGGGTTCGTGCACTGTAGATTCCTCAGGGATTCTTCCTTTGGGCGCGTTGTAGCTGTACAACAGTTTGAAATTAAACTCTTTCAGCTAAAGTTAAATTTCTTTGTGGAATACATTGAATTTGACCATTCTCCTGCATTACCCAATCAGTGTGACCAGGACCAGGTTTAGCCTCTCCTGAGGGCGAAAATACCCAAACAGTTTTACCTAACAGATTCTTTTCTCTAACAACAGGAACTCTATCACCTTCTACTCTCCGTAGCAGATCTGAATGTGCCAGTCCGGCTCAGTTCACTGAACCTCTACTATTCACCAGCCAGGTTGCTTGTGCTAAATGTTTCTCCCAGTTTTTCAAAGATCCACCTCCCATGGCTTTGAGAGTGGTCTTCAACAAACCGTTGTAGCGTTCAATCTTCCCTGCAGCTGGTGCATAGTAAGGAATGTGGAAAATCCACTCAATACCGTGCTCTTTTGCCCAGCTCTTTACAAGGTTGTTCTTGAAGTGAGTTCCGTTGTCTGACTCAATCCTCTCTGGAGTTCCGTGTCTCCACAGGATCTCTCCAGACCGAGAATGGTGTTGCGTGCAGTTGCATGTGGAACTGCATAAGTTTCCAGCCATCCAGTGTTTGCCTCTACCATAGTAAGCACGTATTGCTTACCAGAACGAGAACGTGGCTAGAGTATGTAGTCAATCTGCCAAGCTTCACCATACCTGTACTTGGACCATCTGTCACCATACCACAAGGGCTTAATTCGCTTTGCCTGCTTAATGGCAGCAAAAATGTCACA